>NC_080730.1:18338734-18451234 GCF_019097595.1 Hemibagrus wyckioides
AATGTTAAATAGTCATTAAAAACATTGTGTGTATATATGTGTATATTATTTATATATATATATATATATATATATATATAAAATTATAATTTTTTATTTATTTTTTAATACAGATGTTGCTTATTTCCATGGCAAATGTCCGAGCAGAGAAGGAGATTAAGCTGACTCTAGGGCAAAAAAGAGGTGGAGCTAATTAACAGAAACACTCACTTCCACTGCTGCAGCTTTCTCCAAGCATTACAGCACCCATGTATTGTAGGTAATAGGTCACTCTTTGGTTAGTGTAGCATACACTCAGTGTGTGTGTGGGTCTCACTACTTCATTCTTGCTGCTGAAACACTCCTCCAGCTGTCAAACTGAATGTTCGTGTCAATCAACATCCTCATCCGGCTGGATCGCCCGCTTGACTAATGCAGGCGGTGAGCAAACACCTCACAGAACACACGCGCGCACTGAGCTAGTATATATGGCTTTCCTATCAAATATAATAAAAGGTAAGGAAACATATCAAGACTCGCTGCTCTACATCCAGCAGGTGCCGTAAGGAAGGGTTTAATGGCATGTTATGTCACATCACAAAGTGAGTCGAGTATAAAAACAAGACTGTACTATTATTAGTTAGCCTACTGGGCAAGGCTTTAAAGGTTTATTGTCTTCGTCAACGACAGCGAAATTGCAGTTGCATCGGGGGAAAAAAAGAAGCTTGTAACATGTACAAACAAGCAACACAAGACAACTACTCAGATGTGTAGAAAGTGACAGTTAATACACACACACACACACACACGCTCACATCCTACTCACCGTCACTTCATACCTCCCATCCACCCATAAGAACGCTGCGTGTGTGTGTGTGTGTATAACTACATGTAAATATAGAAGCCGTATGCTCCCATAACTCCGTCAGCGGAAAGATAAAAAAAAAAGAAGAAGAAGAAGAAAACGAGTTCTCTCTCGAGCATCGTGAAATCTTTCATCTCCTAAACGAGACGATGTAAAACAACAGATGTTACATTAACACAACTCCATTACAACTCGACAAGAGCCATTTCAGCCACGGTGATTTAACTCGACACTCTAAACCCATCAGCGAAACGCACGTGTGCCAGGTTCGCCGGCCTTCGCTGCGTATTTCAACATTTCAGACCAAATCATCTGCATTCTAAATCTCGCTCCATCTATGGCCACAGTGTACTCAATTTGCGCCTGCACACACACACACACACACACACACACACACAAGCGAAGCAAGATCTGAAACGAATTTGATGGGAGGAAAAAAAAAAAATAATAATAATAACAACACTGCATTTTTCGTACAAATTTAGCGCTCAATGAAGCGTAGAATGGCTCTAATAAAACAAGCAATTTGGAGCGTGCATTAGCGAAATAATGGCATCGTAGCTCGTGCCCAAGCAGCAAAGGGATATGGAGGCGCGGCGAGCCATAATGCATCGTGGGTAATGCCAATCCGGAGGAGCCGTCAGGAAGGCCAAATTACATTTTGATTTGTGAGCTGTGCGAAACGCAGCTTGTGTTCCCTCCGCCAATGGATTTGCAGAATCATTTGAAAGCCTTTGCTATTGTTCCACCACGGAGGCACAAATCACCAGGCCAATTACAGTTCTTTATGATTCATAAAGAGAGATTTTTTTATGATGTGCTTGGTACGTGTGCGTGATTTTTACGAGGTTGAATTCCGTTAGGATTTCAAAGGTCTCCGTACAGTTTTATAGAGGAGTAGAAGAGGCTCGCGTGTCAGTGGGACATCAAGCAAACAAACAAAAAAAAAAAAAAAGTGTCTTCGCCAATGTGTCGGGGCACCAAGAGTCATCAAAACAGCATCAATGCTCCTTGGCAGAGATTTTACAAGTCTGTGGAATTAGACTGGAGATATGAACCACATTCATCTAAAAGATATTTCTTTAGCTGGTGTTTTCGATGGCAGTAGTTAAGAGTGCTGACAAACACACTGTTCCAAAACTGGGGTGAGGTCTGGTTTGAGGCCATTTTCTTTTAGCCCTTGTGCCCCATGGACAGAGACAGGGTCATCCTGGAAGAGACCACACCCATGATGATAAAGGTGATTTAAGGAGACAAGTGGAAGCAAACCACACCAACAAACCTTAATACCGGTTTTGACATTAATCTGTCACTTTTCTGTGGAAAAAAATGGAAAAGGGGAATTTAATCATTGAAGGCAACCACCAACTAGTCTTATGTGACCAATAGGCATGCAAATACAAAACTGCAAAACCGCTTTAAACGCCTCTTATCTTGCATTAGAGTAATTGATATGACCAGTGACTATTAAAGCTCATCCCCACAATGTACAACAGACAGAACATGCAGCAGGATGTGTGTGTATATTAATATAAAACCAGACTAATGGGCATGAAAGTGTGAGGGTTGATGCAGGTCATTTGTGCCAATCTGTTAAACACTATTGTTCGGAAACCGAGAGTATCATCTCGTCACGCATGGTCACAGAGCCTCGGAAAAAAGAGAGCATGGCAGATGGTTCGGACATGGTAAGTTCAGAAAAAGACATATGGTCCACAACAGCTCACGTCAAGAGGAAGCCTGAAGCAAGAGGCAAAGGAGCAGAGCAGGGTTGTTTTGAGCATCTCGACGGAGCAGGGTTACTGACTCCGTAGCCAATCTTGGACACTGGCAGCTGAAAGCACTATGAAAAGCACAGAATGGAGCTGACGAATTGAGCCACAAATGGGCCAAGCTCGCTGAATCTCAGAACACTCAGAATCACAATGTGTTCAGGGTAGAACTTTTCAATCACAAGAGAGGTGATTGTGTAACCTTCATAACTACACATTCATTCAGGACTCATTCACAACCCTTTAAACTGGCATACACCCTTATCGAGAGTGACATACAGAACTGCATTGTGGGTGGCAAATTGAATCCTTACTCCAGCACAATTAGGCCAGCCTCTAAGAATTCCATTATCCAAAAGCCTGTTAGTTAGAAGTTAATAAAGAGCAAGAGGCTGGTGTTCCATCTTTGTTTGAAGGAAGCCAGAGACAGTCTGGAAAAGGGGAAGTTCATTTGACCACCTTGCTCCCCCTTGACTGAGAAAATGGTGGGTCAAATCAAATTGTGTTTGAGGGTCATAAACAATGTGATACAACATCTTCTGGTAAGTGGTAAGAATCAGTTTTTTTGAAAAACAGGGAGCGACTAAAAAAATGGAGCTTGATGGAGAATGCAGTTGAAGGGTTCTAATGAAACACATGGAAAAAGTTGCCAAGAGAATGTTGCTGTAGACCAATGTTAGATGACAGAGGCCAAGGCAGTTGCACCAACAGCAATTCAACATATCTGTGAAGGTGATATTTGCATCCTAATCACAATTAGGCTCTTTTCATTATCTAAAATAAAAAAATGCATCAGTGCCCCTCCCTGGTATGACCAACACAATCAATAAATCCCAAACGTTACAAAATCCACTTCCAGGACCAGCCCTAAGACTGTCCCCAAACTGCTCGCAAAATCTGCTCACAAGACCAGCCCAAAAATGGCCAAAAAGTGGCCCAAGAAAAACACTCCCAAGACTGCTCCCAAGACCGTCCCTGCATGCTCCATCTCCAAACCTACCCCATTCCAATGTGTACCAAAATGATTACCAGTGATGGAGAATTAGTGTGTATTTGAAACAATCAGTGCAGAAGAGTGGAATTAAATAGTCCTTTCGGGAAAATTTCTGGTTCAGCCTGGTCCAGATCACATTAGACTAAATTTCACAAAGGAAAATGATTCCTAAAAAAAAAAAAAAAATGCAGATACCGATCAGTGAAACAATACTGTGAATCAGTGAAACAATCTCATTCTCTGTAAAGAGAAAGAAAATCAGTGATGAAATGAACACGGCGACAAAACATTATTGCTAAATCACCTTAAATCAAAGGTTCCTCAAAGGGTTCTCTTAGGGAAAACATCAAATCATGCTCATCTTTTGCAGATTAGAATTCGTAAGGCATCACGGATATGGGAGTTAAAAGTTATTAAGGCATACCTTTCAGGAGGAAATCAAGACAGGTCTTGGTCATATCATTTCAAACTCGACCACATCGCTAATAAGCACACAAGAGATTTGACATCCATAAATGAAGCACCACTGTTTACTCTGAATATTCATATCCTGGATAAATTAATTCATTCATATGGTTTTTGTCTCGTGGTGTGGGAATTATAAGACTACTGTCTTTCTGAAGCCCTGAATGAAAAGGAGGAGGAGTAGCTGCCTCTCAATATGCCATCAATAAGCAAGAAGGGAAAAGAAGAAGAAGAAGAAAGGGCAAAAAAAAAAGCTTAAAGTGAAGAAAGTTAAGGAAATTCAGATGGTAAATAATGATAGGGATCTTCTGAATTTATCAGATAGACATTAAAACTTCAAAAATGCAGCCGGCTGTTTGTTACAACAACTCGTTTCGACACAGCTCTGCCAGATCAAAACGACAGCGATTTTCCTAACTTAAAGCAAAATCTTTGATCGCTATCAAATCAGGAATCTCTCTTTGGACTTAAAATCAGATAAGTGCTATCTGGCGGAAGAAGATGACGCCAAAGAAAAGGATGAATAAAGTCATGGTCAAATAGTCACTTTATGGTTTAGCATCCATCCCTGGTGGACATAGACATTCTCAAGAAATCCAGACAGAATGATCTGGACTGTTCTAAGAGGAAAATCCATCACTATGTAGCCAGCAGACACACGTGTCAACCCAGCCAGTGGCACGAACTGGAGGCCAAAATAATGGTGCTTGCTCATTGGCTGGAGAAAGCACGAGCATGGCTTAGATGGGAGAGCTGAGGAAAACACGAATTTGTCTTCATTAGATGCTTTCTCAAAAAAAGATGGCAGGGGCACACTGGGGTTACAATCCATCTCACATACGAGTGGTTTATTATAGAATCTAGTGCATGTGTAAAAACCAACAATTTCAATGTGAGTTTAGGTACAAAAACACGAAATCTTTTCTCATTTGCACAAAGCATCATGGGGAAAAAAAACAAAGATGACACAACGGTCACATTCTCTAGCCGATTTAATTTACTACATACATCTCAGGCCACTTCATCTTCCAATCACATACACCAGCTGTGTTTTTTTAGGCGCTACATGTGCGCTTATGTGCCGACGCTGCATAATATCAAACCTGTGACTGATGAAGGCAGCATGAGGTTTGCCTCTTTGACAGTTAGGTCACTTGGCTGTTTAAAAGTCGAGCGCAAACGTTCTTTGGACTCGCCTATATTAGCATCGAAAACCCACAGCCTGTCAGCAAATAAAGCAAGAATCTTCAAGTCACTGGACTAGCCTATCTTTTAGGATACAAACTTACAGGTCCTGATGGTCCTTTGTCCCACTTTTCTCCCTGTTTTATCTGAAGAGTCATACAAAAAAAAGGTTGAAACAAAAAGTTTCTTTCCTTAGGAACAGCCCGTCCTCAAGAAAAGAGCGTCACCCCGTACCATAAATGGTCTACTATATTTTCTAACCTCTCCATACGGTTGCGGATTTCAACTCCCTAAAGTTGCAACCGCAATAAATCATAGCCCACTGAAGCATCTTTGCTGTGTGTCTGAAAGTGCCCGAGTGTATGAGCAAGCGTTTCCAATTGAGCTGTCAGCTGCATTGCAGCATGGGTAAAACTGGGTCCGTCAAAGAGCAGAGGGAGTGCGTGTCCGGCACGTCTCGGAGGAGGAAAAGCTCACAGCCGCATCTCTCTGACAGAAATCCATTTGCGTCTCGCTTGGTCACCTCGACCCTCGGAGACCCGCTGTGTAGCAGAGTGTGTGTTGCGATGGAAAGAGAGATTATGGTGTCTGTGACAAAATCCGGATAGAGTGCGTCCTGAAATTCTGCTCAGACACGTCCGCCACGCATGACCCGACAGGCACCGCGACCTCACTTATACAATCAGTGATACATAGAGAGAACAAACGAGGCATCGTCAGAAGGGCTGGTTTCATTTCAAAGCTGTTCTGCACTGTACCAGCTAGCCAACTGTGTGTACATGTGGCAGACCGTACTAAGGCCTACTGCGAGCAGTGAGATAAAGGGCAGATTAGAAAGCCAAAAGCAGACAGCTGAGGGATCAGCTTGTGGAAAAAGGCCAGGCTGATTCGCACTCCCATAGCTTAGAGAGAGTGGCTGAAGCGAACCTCCGTTTATCTCTGGGTAAAGCTTCTTGGCCACCGAGAGAAATCGCATACCTTTTGACATCCAGCACCAGGCTTGGCTGGCACTACAGAGCTCACAGGCAAGCTGGACTCTGGACTGTGTTTGTGTGTATGTATAAAAGTGAGAAACAATGAAGCAAACAATGAGTACAAGGAATAGGTTTGCATACGTTTAATACTAGGACTGCCAAAAAGATAACTGACTTAGCATGTTAGTATTAGATTTAATGTTGCTTCCATGTCAACACAGCAGTCTGCTAATTACGAGAACGTATATGCTAAGTCAGCACTAGCGCTATTTTCCTGCATGGAGTATGGTGTGGGTTGGAGATGGGGCTTTAGGTTCCCCAACACTGGAGCCAGTAACCATTTCATGTTCAGATCAAAGTGTCAATGTGGAGCCATCTTGTGTGGTCATCACCTGCGAAATGAAGGGTGGGGTTCGTGTGCAATGGCAGTCAGGTGGTAGGCAAAGTGGCAGGCAACATGGACTACCTCCTGACATGTAGTTACTTTGTAGCAAGGTGACCCTGTAAAGTTGATCTCTAAGCCAACACCCTGCACAAATCGTTTTACCGTGTAGAAATGAGAATGAATTTGAAGTACATATTTTAAAATCATTCATAAGTCTAAGTTTTGCACCATGCATTAGGAAATTCTGATATCTGATTAATGGTTCCGGGGAAACTCAGTCCTCTGCTTAGAAAAGGACCAACACCAGCATGAACATCATACTGTACTTCTTAGCATAAGGCTGAATAAGGATGCATTATTAACTGTTTTTGTGTTAGTGGGTTTATGCTACTTACTTAACCGTTTGGCAGCGTCCAGGGCCTCGGTAGCAGTGTCGGCGACAAAAAAGCGTTGGACGGCCACTCCACACTCCTGC
Source organism: Hemibagrus wyckioides (assembly GCF_019097595.1). Classification (NCBI taxonomy): domain Eukaryota; kingdom Metazoa; phylum Chordata; class Actinopteri; order Siluriformes; family Bagridae; genus Hemibagrus; species Hemibagrus wyckioides. The sequence continues at coordinate 18,345,829 of NC_080730.1, forward strand.
ATCAGCTTCTTGCTCTGGTACTCCTGAAGGTTCAGCCATCTTCTGGGGCTCACTCTTACCAGCTGCACATGCAAACAGATTCATTTATTTAGTATATCAGGAAGTACCTAGTTTTCCAACTCCTGCCTAAAGTTTATGGACAAAACATGTAGCATTAATACCACACAGGAGTCAAAGCTAGTAAAACCTGGGCTACATCGCTCCATCTTGGCCAAACAACAAAACAAACACAGCTACACAACTATTTATCACCGCTGCTTACGATCCTCAATTAAATGCAAAGTCAAACGCTCCAATGTGCCTCCACAGAGCAATGCCGCAGACCAATCGCATTATCCTACGGCAGAATATGGGCCAGGAATGGGCTGTTGGAATGAGATGGGAGGAAAAGGATCCAACAGAGAGCCAGTAACACTATGTGGCATGATGAAGCCTTGTTTCAGAACAGCTCTCTAGAGCTCGGGCCGTCCTAGCTCTGTGCGTTCCTTGGGGAATAATGAGACAGCCAGATGGACTGCGGGTTACTGCATGCTCTGAAGTGCCGCGCTCAGGAATCGTAGGCTCAGCAGCCGTGATGGCCGTTGACTCCAGCTGTTGGCGCTATTAAAAAGACATCGGAAGGTTTTAGTGGGAAAGAGGCGTGTGTTCGAGGTGACTTTTGCTTTTGGTGTCGTCAGGTGGGCTCATTATGCAGCGAGCGGGTGTGTGTCTAAAGCTAGCAAAGAAACTGAGAAGAAAGAGATAGAGTACGCTTCAGGAAACAGAGAAACAAAGCTGATGGCTGCAGGAAAGAGGATGAATCCTTCCCTAGTATGAGAATCGGACAACTTTCTACTCATAACAACATGACGTAAAATAGCTAAGCTAGAATGCATTAGACTGTTCAAATGATTTTTTTTGGCAATTTTAAAGCTCACAAAATGCATCAGTTATGCAAAATATTAAGCATGCTTTTATAAGCAGATCCGGGCAGACCCAAGGCAGGTCCAGGGCAAGTCCAGGGCAGTTCTGGGCAGGTCCAGGGCAGACCTGGGGCAGATGCAGCACTATACTTGGCCCTAATCCAGAGCAGTAAAAAATGTCAGATCATTTGTGTAATTGGAATTTATTCTGCTATGCTGTAACAGTCCAGTATCTGAACCCCAGTAAGGATTTGGTCTTGGTTCAATGCTACAAATAACCCATATACAGCATTCTATAAACTGCCTTCCTACCATCAACAAAAACACTGGCTGTCAATTAAGGGGTCTCAAAGATCGCAAAGAGGTTGTGAAATCTGCTGATACCACAGCCATCTGCCACAGACGGCAAAAATGGCTGTGCTCTTTACCTGGGAAGGATGGCACCATTCTCACTCCCTGTGTCAATCAGAGCGACTTTGGCCAACCGGTGGTGTCTGTGAGATAGTGTATTTAAAAGACGGCAGAAAGTGCTTTCCTCTTTGGGTCTATGACTGCGTTAAATCGCTGCACATGTTAGCCTTCACCTTTCCTGGTCTGTAGGTGTGGTGGGTGGGAATTTGCTGATAACTAAATTGCGGGAAAAAAAACAAGAGGTTTCACTGAAAGTCATTTTAAGAAGAATACAATCTGACAGCGGAAAGCGGCTGATGCTTTCAGCCTTAAGAGATGACAAGGCCACGGTGTGTGTAGGGATAAAGATGGGATAGCGCTCTATCAATTATGAGTGTGAGTGGTTTGATCTGGCACAAACACACACACACACACACACACACTCTCCCTGCTTCAATGACTAACCACAGGGACGGCCTTCAGACCCATTTAACCTCGGCCAGACAAACAAGGCCTCAGGCTATCTTTACACCTCAGACAAGAACAGACTACAGACCAAAACAGAACAGAAAGACCAGATGAGACAAGTTGAGACTAAAGGACAAAATCTGACCATGCACTGAATATAAAAATAATTACACCCTTGCTAGGTTTCAAGCATAAAGAGAACTAAAGACTAAATACATCAATACAACTCACTCAGACACTCACGCTCCAGCCACTATTGTTTTAGAACATTCCAGAAAAAGAGCTCAAATGCCAAATGGACCAGAGAGAATACTTGCAGTGTAAGCTTTGCCATGGTTTATGGATGCAATTTTATGGGTCTTTCACGAGGGCTGCCATTTAAGGAGATTCGTATCAACAACTCTAGGGCTGGAATTTAAGCAAAGTCATTCAGGATGGACTGATAATAAAATGAAATGATAGATAGATAGATAGATAGATAGATAGATAGATAGATAGATAGATAGATAGATAGATAGATAGATAAATACTCAAGACCTGTGTTAATGAAACAGAACTCTTATTTTGTTTTGTTTTTTACCATGTTTTTGCTTTCAGATCCATAGTAATGTTTTTCATTCCTGATGTTTTAATAATTTTTTACGTCTCTCACATGCGGTCAGGCCAAACAGCAACTTGCTTTCGATTCACAATATAATGCTTGCTACACTGGGCGCAATACATTGTCGTTGTAGACCGTTTCAGCTCAAGATTCATCCACGGAGATCATTACACACTTTATAATCAGGATTATTAGCGTGGAACCCAGAGGGACAAGAGAACACATGAGGAACGTCTTGAAGTATATGATAAATGTGAACTTGTAAAATGCTTCGAATATTCAGAATATTTTGTGGGGGTTTTTGCCTCTATCATTATTCACCATTTTTTATTTTTATTGAACACATGCAGAAAGTGACATCATGCCTTGACATTGAGGGAGAGTGGGGTTAATAAATAAATAAATAAATAAATAAATAAACAAACAAACAAACAAACAAACAAACACACACACCTGGGAAAATAATAAAAAAAGAAATTCCTTTAAAAAAACCATAAATGAATAAAATAAAATAAAATAAAATAAATAAATAAATAAAACTATGCTTTAAATGTGTTCCTTATTATTTTTTCCCTAAATGACAGTAATAGTTTTTAAGCCAAAATCACATATTCTGATTCTTATTAAGTAACTGAATGAGTCAGAACTGTTTTTTTGCTTTCAAATCCACAGAAATGTTTTTCATCCTTTATGTTTAAATAATTTTTTTACGTTGTTGCACAACCATTTATTGTGCTTCCTTTTACAGTCTCTAATTTCGCTGTATAGTGACAATCTTAATCTCAAATCTGGGATTTTAAAACCCTCAAATGAAAACAGAAAACAATGTGAATATGAAGCTATTTGAAATAACGTTGAAGTATTCCAGGAATTTTCTTGGGGTAAAATACTGGGCATTTTAAAATGCAAACCAGATTTTGTTTAGAAATATAAAGACAGTACTTTGTCCTCAGAATGATGACGCACAAAAAGTGAACTCAAATAGAAATCGTCCCGCTTGACTAAAATGTGAGGGCGGATTCTTGTCCTTCCTGTGGTGGGTCTGCACTCACGGGCGTGAAGCGGAGGGTCGGGGCAGAGGGGCAGATTGCAGCAGGTGGTGGTGTGTAACAGCCGGCGCGATCATCTGTGTTTCCCGTGTACTTTACCTTAAGGACCGTGAAGCTACAGCTCTAAAACAGGAAACAGCTCCCTCCTCGATGATCATTAGCACAGCGGCTGTGTACTAAAGCCTCCTCACAAACACACATAAACCCAACTGCTCGGCTTTTCACGCTGGCACTGTACAAAAGTTTCCGATACCCCACTTACTCTAGCCTGCCCTTAATAAATGAATAAATAAATAAACAAAATGAACAAATGAAAAAAAAAAAAAAAAAGAAAGGTTTCATGTGTTTGGTAAGAGCGTTTAACAGCCCATCATCAAAGTGCTAATGTACTAAATCAGGACAGGAAAAGCACTTAACAGCAGCTCTCCAAAAACACCAGCATTCTCTTTTAAGAACAAAAACAAAACCATCCTCCAACTTTTCTGGCAGCTCCGTTTTGGGTAGGTTTTTTTTTTTTTTTGTTTGGTGTAACTCATGAGCTTTTACTTTGCACCTGCTAAACGTTTTTACTTGTCTTGTGTGATTTCATTTGCCAGATAATTTTACACTCGCAGCGCAGCACAAGCTACAACAGTACAACAGACAAAGAAACACAAATCTAAACTATTGTTAAAAATCTTACAAAGAGAGAACGTCTTTGTCAGCGACTAAGCTGAGAGACGTGTCTTTTTCCAACATGAATACGAAACACTTTCTTTCAAGAAACTGTGGCACATTTTGGGCTTCTGGCACTTTTTTGCTCAAAAAATTTGATTTTGTCGCTATAAACGAGGTTCTATTCCATTCTTCAGTTTCTCATTTCTGGGAAAAAGCCCCTGTTTAAAAAGCTTGAGAGGATCCAATAAGCAGGCAATGAACACTGAAGTAATTCTAAGGGTGTACAAACTTTTGAAAACACACTGTAAACTACACTTGAAGGGATCATTGAATGATTAATGGTTTTATATCATTAACATTGGTTGTGTGGAGGCCTGAGGGACAAGAGGAGAACACATGAACTTCTTGAAAAACAAAAATTATTATTTTTATTATTTATTAATTTTTTTTAAAAGAATGTGACCTTGAGAAATGTTTCAAATATTCTGATTTATTTTTTTTATTTTATTTTGTTAAAACACTTGCAGAAAGTGACATCACACCTTTAGATTGAAGGGAAGGGTTAAAAAATAAATATATATATATATATATATATATATATATATATATATATATATATATATATCCCTTTAATGTTCTGTGCAACCGTTTGGTAGAGTCACTATATTTCATTAATAAATTCTTTTAACTTAACCCAAGCTGATTGGGCAGACGTTTGGTACAGGCCTATATTTAAATAATTATGGGGTTATAAAAATTATATATTTTTGTTATTATTGACTGAATTAAATAAAAAATGCAAAGTAAGAATTTTTCCATTGCTTTGGACATTAAAAGGATATATATGCTTTAAATGTGTTCCTTATTATTTAAGTTGATTATTATTATTATTTTGGCTTATTATTTAAGTTATTATTTAAGTTTAAGCCAAATCTTCAATATATACAATATTCTTATTAAGTGATTAAATGTAGAATTTTAAAAACTTTTAAAAACACTGAAATGAAGATTATTTTTACACACAAAAATGTAAATTTTTTCCATTTCATTTCATCGTCTGTACTGCTTATCTGATCTATCCTCGGGTCACGAGGATCTCAGGCGTCATTGGGCATCAAGGCAGGATACACCCTGGACGGGATGCCAACCCATCACAGGGCACACACACACACACACTCATTCACTCATGCAATCACAGACTATGGGCAATTTAGAGACTCCAATCAGCCTAGTAGCATGTCTTTGGACTGTGGGAGGAAACCGAAGCACCCGGAGGAAACCCACCAAGCACGGGGAGAACATGCAAACTCCACACACACAGTGAGCGGGAGCGAGACTTGAACCCAGGACGCAAAATATGTTTGGAATTTTCTTGGGATAAAATACTTCAGACTTAGTGAACAGTTCAACGGGTATAATAAGTTTTTGTGTGAAAATATGAAGATAGTAATTTGTCTTCTAATTTAAAAAAAAAAAAAAACACCTGGAAAAAAGCAAGCAATTTAAATAAATAAATAAATAAATAAATAAATAAATAAATACCAGTTAGCCATGACAGCAGAAATTAGATGAAAGAGAGAATTAAAGGCAGAGAAGGAGAACAGATTTTCCTTTTTGGATTTGTTTGGTTTTTTGTTTTTTGAAATAGGAATTTTTCGCTTCATTTTATAATTTTTTCAGGTGTTTGGTATTTTTTCATTTATTTATTTATTTATTGTTTTGCCCCACTCAACCCCTCTCCTATGCCTCTCCATCCCTCGCTCCCTCCCTCCCCGGATCAGCAGATAAGGCCGAGGTTGTACAGCCGGATCTATCCGTCACTGCTAAAGGAAAGGAAAAGTGCAGCGCTGAGGCGACGCGGTGACAGACACCTCGGGGTGTCGCACGGGAAAAAACGAGGAGACGGAGAGCAGAGAAAAGAGTGTAAAAGACACGAAGCACACACCTGCCGGTGCCGGAGGCGGGCATCTGTCCATCAGCTGCATGAAAGAGCGTGACACGTGCTCAGAAACGTCAGCACTGGAATGCGTCAAATGGGGTTTGAGAAGGCATTTGTGGAAAAAGTCTGACAGAAAACACTAGGTTTTTATTTTTAAAGGTTTAAAATGGAAGCTGATGAATTCTGATGAAATCCAAATTTCTCTAAAGTGTTCTAGTCTGGATATTTGATCAGGAATTGTTAATAATGTGAATAAATTTCCAGATCGATCACTTAGCGAATGTCCAAACAACTCAAACAACTGAGGACCTTGAATGAATTCCAAGAAGAATCCTTCTACACATAAAGACATTATCCCTGGCTCTGTATCGGCGTCTGTATCCCAGTGAACACGGTGCTGCTGGGAAACAACACTGACTCTGAATGAAGTGCCTCATCGTCTTCCGTCTCACGACGTCACTCTGCTTTAATCGAACCTGCACCCAGGAAACTGACAACCTGCCTGTAAATATTAGACGTATATTATTTAAAAAACATTTTTCCACTCTCACGCTAACGCTGAAAGCTGGGGAATGAAGTGTGTGAGTCGGAGCTGTAGGGGGCGCCGCAGGGAGAGCCAACTCCCCAGTGAGGCCGGGGTTCCACACTAATTATCCTCATCAGCACTCCAGGGATCGCCTGGAGAAAGACATCGCAAATAGCGCACCAAGAAACAAAAACAAACACAGACACACACACACACACACACATACATACACACACACACAGTGTTAACAGCACTGGGAGAGAGGATCACTCACGTTTACACACACTCACACACATTTACATACACTCAAACACACAATCACAAACACACACACAGTTTTAGTAATACTGGGAGAGATCACTCACATATTTATACACACTGGCACACTCACACACTCACTCACTCGCACGCACTCGCACGCACACACACACTCACTCACTCGCACGCACACACAAACTCACACACACTCAAACACACACTTTCCAGAAAAATACTAGATACAGCGATGCAAAGGGAGTCGTTGAGGACGTCCCTGACTACTCCAGAAAAAAGTAATTAGCCAGTCGAGGAGAGAGAGGACGTGACGCCGTGGACGCTTTCTGACCTGAGACGGCTCGCATGAGTGAGCGAGAGCAACCGCAGTCTCAATCTACATACATCACATTCTCATTCATTTCCCTCCTTCCCTCCTTCCCTCTCTGCCCTGAATGAGAAGATTCCCTCTGAACAGACGAGGGTGTAGCTCCTGACAACTCTCTGAACACGCTGCTGACTTTTTCCTTCTCTGGTCCAGAGAGAGAGATGCAGCCAGAGAGAGAGAGAGAGAGAGAGAGAGAGAGAGAGGGAGAGAGAGAGAGACAGCCAGAGAGAGAGAGAGAGAGGGAGAGAGAGAGATGCAGCCAGAGAGAGAGAGAGAGAGAGAGAGAGAGAGAGAGAGAGAGAGAGAGAGAGAGAGAGAGACAGCCAGAGAGAGACGCAACCAGAGAGACAGAGAGAGAGAGAGAGAGAGGGAGAGAGAGAGAGAGAGAGAGGGAGAGAGAGAGAGAGAGAGAGAGAGAGAGCGAGAGAGAGCGAGAGAGAGAGACGAGGCCAAAGAGAGAGATGTGAACAGAGAGAGAGAGAGAGAGCGAGAGAGAGAGAGACACAACCAGAGAGAGGTCATCTCATCAGCTCTCACCATGAGTGGATTTACTCACAGTGTAGATGTAGATGCTGGGGTAAAGGAACAAGCCTGAATAACAAAGTCCATCTCTCTCTATATATCTTTCAATCTCTCTCTCCATCGGTCTCTCTATCTCACTATCCTGCTCTACCCCCCTCTCTCACACACACACACACACACACACACACACACACGGGCCGGAACCAATTAACACTCAGAACGAGAACAAGAACAAGTGGTTAATAATAAAGAAATTTTCATTTCAGGAAGAAATAAAACAGCACCGATTTCTTTTTCTCCCTTTTTTTTTTTGCCTCTCTTCAAACGGCGAGCTTCAGCCACTTCAGAACTCCCATTTCAGTCTGCGCTTCATCTCATCTACATAAAATTATGAAGGAGAAAACAGGAAGAAGAAGAAAACAAACGAGTAGAAAAAAAAATCCTAGCAAAAAAAATTGCTTAAAAAAAAAAAAATCCTCATACAAAAGCAAGCAAAAATGTATGAATAAATGTATAAATAAACAAACAAACAAATAAATTATAAATTATATTAATTCAAATAAATAAATGTATATATAAATAAATAAATAAATAAATAAATAAATAAATAATAAATTCTATTAATTTAAATAAATAAATAAATAAATAAATAAATAAATAAATAAATAATAAATTCTATTAATTTAAATAAATAAATAAATAAATAAATAAATATTAAAATCAATAAAATAATACATAAAATAAAAATAATTATTTCTTTTCTTAGTGGTGAGGTAAATTATCAAGATACTTAATTAATAAAGTCCGATTTATTACTAGTTTTTACAAAAAAATAATCACTCCTCTTCTGCAGCCTGTTGCACTTCCTGTTCCAAAGCGCTCTGTACCTCACCTAAACACTTTTACTTTCACGATTTTGTTTATTTCCAGTTTCAGCCTGCTGCCTCTCGTCCTCCCGCATTAGCATGAAGTGAAATCCGTGTGGTCTCTGGAGCACGGGAGCAGATGTCCCTTTAGGTACGCCGCGTGCCCCGAGCTCATCTCGACCTATCAGCCGTCCTCGCAAAGGACGGAGAAAAGCTGTGGCAGCATTCGAGACGCGTCCTGTTTCCAGCGCAGATGCTGAACACACTGACCTCAAAAAGTTAGGCTTGTATTATTTAAAAAAAAAAAAAAAACATTTAAGAAGTAAGGGTTACTTCAGGAGCAAAAGAACCTGACCCGAGTTTTTCCTCAGCAGAATATGTAACTCCTAGCACAAGGCGAATCCCAGAGGACATGAGGAAGCGCTTTGTATTTATAGCAGCTTATTGACTTGTCCTTATGAAGAGGAATGTTCTGAGGATCTGAGAGGAGAAAATAAACGAGAAGAGGTCCAGAAAACTGTTCTGTTCTTTATCAAAACGGATTCATCAACCGTTATTCACTTCCTTCATCAAAGCTCATGTCCTGGAATTTATTCGATGTGTGTGTATTATTTGAGGGTTTTATCTCCATGAAATGTCCTTGTGCTATACACAGTAGACTCATCAGTTAATAACATACTGGTTATTAATAACACACATTATTACTGACGCTCGAGAATTGGTTTGTGTGATCTGACGATTTAATCGGAATGATATTCAGTGACATTTACCCCAACCGTGCCAACATCGGAGTACGTGTTATCACTGGAACATACGAACATACGGCTGCTTTTTACTACCAGTTAAAATAACAGTGTATCTGCAACGCTTTACACAGAGTTTATAAACTCTAAGAAACTACTGCCGAATACTACAATACAAATAATAATAAATAAATAAATAAATAAATATTATTATACATAATATATATTAATATAAATATGATATTTTTATGAAAAAATTTGAATAATATTACCATTTAAAATATATTTTATTATAAATAATATAAAATGGTGATCCAAATATATTTCTTGTGATTGCCACTGCCAGCAACCTGACCACACAGCTGGTAATTGACAATTCAAGCCGCTTTTATCTAAAAGGGCAAAAAAAACTAAAACTCAAAAAAAAAAAAAATAATAATAATAATAAAAATAATAATAATAATAATAAGGCTAAGCAAAAATCATGCATTTTTTTGCATTTTATCACAAAACACAACAAAATAACAACTCGAGAGGAACCGTTTTGTGAAAGTCAATATGGAGTAGATTTTTGTCTCTCTCGCACTATTTCTCTCTCCGCTGAGTGACGACTAACAGAAAAACAAACAGTCCTGAAACAGAGCTCGTTATCTGTCCACTGCTGAACAGGTTCCAATTACACTGCTGCTTATTCCATCATCTATTCCAAGAAGAAAAAAAAACACAAACACGCCTTGTTTTCCTATTGGGCTGCGATACGAGTGAAGCTGGAGGTCAGGAGGGAGACGGATAAGAGAGAGAGAGAGAGAGAGAGAGAGAGACGGCAAGAAAGAGCAAGAGAGAGAATGTAAGAGAGAGAGAGAGAAAAAGTGAGAGACAAAGAGAGAGTCAGCGAGAGAGAGAAAGAGAGAGTGAGAGAAACAGCAGGACAGAAAGAGATACAGAGAGTGAGAGAATAAGCGAGAGAGAGAGACAGAGAGAGAGAGAGAAAAAGAGAGAGAGAGCGTGAAAGAGAGAGAGAAAAAGTGAGAGACAAAGAGAGAGTGACAGAAACAGCAGGACAGAAAGAGATACAGAGAGTGAGAGAATAAGAGAGAGAGACAGCGAGAAAGGGCAGGAAAGAGAGAGAGACAGAGAGAGAGAGAGAGAGAGAGAGAGAGAATGAATAAGAGAGAGAGAGGGTCCTAAATATTTCAGCCCAGTAAAACCATTAACCATTAAGCTGGACAAGCTGGAGTTTAACCTCCACTCCAACCCCAGCACACACTCCTGGAGCCGTCTCGTAAAGGGCAATGCCACAGTGGACTCAGTGCCGTGACGGGGTGTGGCTCTCCACTCCTGAATTTATTACGCTGATAAACGCTCTCTCCAGCTGAAGGGGAGGAAATGTCACCTCCTGTAAGTGATAAGACCGGCACTGCCGCGTGCCGCGAGTACAGCGGCCGGGCCTCATGACTGATATTTGAGGCGTTTGACCAGGTGAAAGTGCTGCTTCGGTCCACAGCTAGAAGAAGCTTAGAGAACTCCAGAGGCTCGAACATTTACAGTCCATCAGTGTCTTTTATACAGGGATTTATTTTTTAAGCTAAACCCGCAGTCAGACACACAGCAGTAAATATTCTCCCACTGAAAAGGGGAAAGAACACAGGACACGAAACCCACACTTCTCTCACTTACTTTCACTCGCTGCTAGGTTTAACTAGATGAACCACGAGCTGTGAAGTCACAAACCTCTGTAAGCCAATAGAAATCGAGTGGGCGGGGCTGTGAGGTGTTACAAAGGTAGAAAAATTATTGCTGGTCATAATGTTTTGCATAAACGTGTGGAGTCCATGGCAGCTCCAAATCACACCGTCATCAAAGCCAAGAAAAAAAATTAAAAGTAAGGACTGTACCAAATACTACAAAATAAAAAGTTTTACTTATAATTTAATATAATCTGTAATGAAAATTGTTGTATTAAATTACAAAAGAATGCAAAATAGAACTTTAGACTATTGGATGCTACTGCAAAAAATGTCTAAAAATAAATGTCCAAAAAAAAAAGTCGATTCAATAAAATAAATTAAAAGTATCTAGGTTGAGGATGTATTTAAATAAATTTTAAATAAATAAAATAGATAGATAGATAGATAGATAGATAGATAGATAGATAGATAGATAGATAGATAGATAGATAGATAGATAGATAGAGAACTTGATTAAACCCGATTTTTTATTTTGCCAGAGACCACTTCAAATTACAATAAAAATAAATAAAATTTAGATAAATGTACTTTTATATACATATTTCTGTATATATATTTAAAAAGTACATTCATCTAAATTTTTTATATATATATATATATGTATGTATATATATATGTATATATACATATATGTGTGTGTATATATATATATATATATATATATATATATATATATATATACACACACACACACACACACACACATATATATATATATGTGAAATAAAAAAAAAATAAATTAAAGTTCTAAGCTATTCTAGACTATTACCAGAAAAAAATAAAAACATTATCCCTTCACTTCTAAATGCAGGTCCATGTCGTAGGTCCAGTGTTTAGAGAAAGGGGAAATGATGAACGGTTCCTTCCACACAGCAAACAGAAGAAAGCTGCTGAGCTTTCATAACACGCTCCTGACAAACAGCCAGTCATCAGCTCGGTCATTAGCATGGATTGGACATAAATACTGATCCATTAGAAACACGGGGGGGGGGATGACTCAATAACTCAATAGAGCATCGATCCTGTAAAGATTACTCATCAGGAAGAGAGGTTTTTCACCAGGTCCACGAGCGAACGTTTTGTATTCGGTATCGACCTCAATGAGGGGAGCGAGAGCTTCTTCAGAGAGCTGAAGAAGCTCGAGAAGCCTCTTGAACAAACCAATCCACACTTGGTCTTGTGATGGTAGAGGAAAATAAAAAAATAAATCCACAACATGGTGGTGTGATGTTTAGCTACTCTCACCACATAGAATATGATTATTATCTTAAAACATATAAAAAGAGCGTTTTATTTCTTTTACGCCACAGCAACCTGCCGACACTAACGAATAAAATAGTTTTACCGCTTGATACACTATATTGCCAAAAGTTTTGGGACACCCCTCGAGATCATTGAATTCAGGTGTTGTTTTTCAGGGGTTGGTCTCGGCCCCTTAGTTCCAGTGAAAGGAACTCTTAATGCTTCAGCTTCATACCAAGACATTTTGGACGATTTCATGTTTTGTGGGAACAATTTGGGGATGACCGCTTCCTGTTCCAACATGACTGCACACCAGTGCATGGATGAGTGAGTTTGGTGTGGAGGAACTTGACTGGCCTGCACAGAGTCCTGACCTCAACCCCATAGAACACCTATGGGATGAATTAGAGCGGAGACTGTGAGCCAGACCTTCTCGTCCAACATCAGTGCCTGACCTCATAAATGTGCTTCTAGAGGAACGGTCAAAAATTCCCATAAACACACTCCTAAACCTTGTGGAAAGCCTTCCCAGAAGAGTTGAAGCTGTTCTAGCTGCAAAGGGCAGGTGAACTCCAGATTACATTCATGTGCATGGAAAGGTAGACGTCCCAAAACTTTTGCCAATATAGTGTATTTGAGGAGTCTGATAATGTTATTAAATTGCATTATTAGAACAATAAAGCCATAAATTTACGCTGTAAATTTTTCCTGGAACTATTGAATATAGTGAAGGTAACACCCATGTAGAAATGATTTCAGAAAGCTTCTGGAAATTTGAGATAAAGATAAAACTGTTCATAATTTTATTTGGACCGATTTGTACATTTTTAACACTTTTCAATGCATAAATCCTGGTGTGTTATCTCAAAGATTATATTATTAATCAAAAATTGTTGCAGTTACTTTTACCTCAGCGCACACACACACACACACACACACACACACACAGATAAGATAAGAGCAGGCTTGTGACCCTGAGTAAAGTCATCTAGTCGGGGTGTTTAGCAACAGCAGACTGACAAGATTTACAACAAGTTTTACTCGTATTGTTGATTAATTTTTTTTTTTTAATGAAGTCAATTATAAAAAATATAAAATCCCAGGCTCTCTGGATCATCTCTGGTGGACACGCCGGACGCGCACCAGCCGTCCCCGGGGCTCCAAATCCTCATCACGCCTCCTGAACCTCAACTCTTTGAACTAACTCCTCTTAATTAGCGCCTTCTAACGGTCTCGGAGTTAATTAAGCGGAACACATCCTCCTGAGGCGTGAGGAAATATTTTTTTTTAAAAATTAACACGGCTTTCATATTGCTGATTGGCTCTAATTGGTTTGTTAGACGCGGGGTGTGTGGAGCGCTCTTCATCGTGAGCCCACTTCCTCCTCCTCCTCCTCGCTCAGATTTCCGTGTGTGTAAAACTCCAGGCTTTGTGAAACGCTCATTGATTTGATCGGAGGAGGTGATGGCTTCCTCGGCATGGTGCTGCACTCTGACTCGGCGAAAACACGCGCTAATGAGGGTCTAATTGCACGGAGAGCGGCGGAGATGACACCGGCACTTAATGAAATTAATGGCGGACGAGGAACCGAGTGGAATTCCAACACACAACATAAATAAGGCAAAATGAGCCGTTGGCAATTATCTTACACACATGCTAGCGCGGGCACACACACACACACACACACACACACACACACACACTCTATTGTACAGTGAAGCAGTGATAATGATCAGCCGTGTTGTAAATATAAAGAAATGGTCTTTTAAATAATGGAACAATTTAGTTTTAATCAAGTCATGTTACTGACGAAGTAGCTTAAAATATTTGTGTGTGTGTGTGTGTGTGTGTGTGTGTGTGTGTGTGAGAGAAAAGAATCGCGTTTAAAAGAATCTGACATACATAACATTCCTCTCTCTCGCTCTCTCTTTTTCCTTTCCTTCATGCAGTGTTTCTCTTTCTCTCTCTCTCTCTCTCTCTCCCTTTCCTTCATGCAGTGTTTCTCTCTCTCTCTCTGTGTGCGCACATCTCTCTCTCTCTCTCTCTCTCCCCCCTTCTCTTTCCTTTCTTTCATGCAGTGTTTCTCTCTCAGCATCTCTCTCTCTCTTTTTCCTTTCTTTCATGCAGTGTATCTCTCTCCCCCATCAAAACTCTTCAACTCCACTTGAGGAAGGTCGTAAAGCAGAAGTGATGCATTCGGAAAGATGACAGGAGCACTCCTCTTTTGACGTGTGTGTGTGTGTGTGTGAGAGAGAGAGAGAGAGAGAGAGAGAGACCGTGTCTGTGGAAGCAGTGCGTCTAAAAAGAAAGTCAACAGAGCGTGCTCCAGGATTTAGATCAGGAAGATTTGCATTATGAGGAACGCGTGTGGAAGCAGAGTAATCTCTCTTCGACAGACTCCGACTCAGGGCAAAGTCAAATTCTCTACAGATATGACTTAGCAATTAGCATAGCTAATAAGAGACATCATTAGAAAGAGCGATGTGTAGGTGTCAGGACTTTGTGAGCGAGATGCTGAGAAGGTCATAAAGTGGAGGAGAGAGAGAGAGAGAGAGAGAGAGAGAGAGAGAGAGAGAGAGAGAGAGAGAGAGGGCAGTAAAAAGTGAGAGCGGGGCAAAAAAAAAAGAAATGTTAAACGAAAAAGAAAGATCAAGCAGACGATTATTTCATCGAGCCTTCAGTAAAGTAAACTGCATTCATTGAGCAGCTAATTTGCATAAGCGACACCCACAAACCTCCATAAAAGGCAAAGAGAGCTAAACATGACACCTGAACGTTCACTAAATCTTCCAGTAATGCAGCTGTAGAGACTCTGCTCTCACACACACACACACACACACTTCCTCCTATTATAACGTGCCATTACTTTTGCTTCAACCACATGCCTGATCTTATTGGTCTTAATTTAAGGATTTCTTCTAGACCGAGTTTCACACAAATGTTCATGTGCGTATCTGAAATGAATGACCATGAACATGATCATGCCGTTTTGAATCAGTGATTCGTTTCCTGCTTACTGACTCTGACTCTTCTCACTCCAGCTAAAGAATGATTCATTTTTGTTCATTACAAACGAATCATTTGGAAATAAATTCGAACTAAATGGTTCTGTAAGTGACTCTCCTCCAGACCACGGTGATAAATCCTCAAATTATTAAAGGAGACTAGCCGGCGCTGGCGAGCAGCGGGAGCAGCGATTAACCTTGGAGAAGCGATATTCTAATCCCGTTACGGTTCGACTCTCAGCACTGTGTCCCTCGTGATGCTCACACGACAAAGCGTCCATGTTGGAGACAGAAGAGAGAGACGGCTGCTGTTTAAAGTTCTCACGCTCAGGAAATATTCCTCCTGCTACCCCTGTGTTTAGGCTCTCTAACTCATCCCACACTCTTCTGTTTCCTGTCTCCTGCTCTTCCTGTTTTACCTCCCACCCATGTTCAGTACTCAGTACTGTATTTCTCTCTGTTACTAATCTCGTCTCTTCTGCTGTTCATCACCTTTTGTTCCCTACATCCTCCTGCTCTTCCCATTTTACTTCCACCAGCTTCCTGCTTTTCTGTCTTCCTCTCTTCTCTCTCTATCTCCACCAACTTCCTGCTCTTCTCTCTTCCTCTCCATTTACTTCCCGCTCTTCCTTCTTCCTCTCCATTTACTTCCTGCTTTTCTGTTTTCTTCTCCACCAACTTCCCGCTCTTCTGGCTTCCTCTCCACAAACTTCCTGCTCTTCTCTTCTTCACCAACTTTGTGCTTTTCTTCTCTTTCCTCTTCTCTAACTTCCTGCTCTTCTCTTTTCCTTTCCACAAACTTCCTGTTCTTCCCTCCTCTCTATTTACTTCCTGCTCTTCTCTCTTCCTCTCCACCAACTTCCCGCTCTTCCCTCTTCTTCTCCATTTACTTCCCGCTCTTCTTTCTTCCTCTCCATTTACTGCTTTTCTGTTTTCTTCTCCACCAACTTCCCGCTCTTCCATATACCTCTCCGTTTACTTCCTGTTCTTCTCTTCTTCACCAACTTTGTGCTTATCTGCTCTTTCCTCTTCTCTAACTTCCTGCTCTTCACTCTTCCTTTCCACAAACTTCCTGCCCTCCTTTTTTTCTTCTCTGCCAACTTCCTGCCCTTCTTTTTTCTTCCCCGCTAACTTCCTGCTCTTCTTTTTCCCCACCTGCCTCCCCACAAGATGAAGCAGCATAGACAACTTTCCATTTTTTTTCATCTAATCTTTCTTCTTCAAGGTTTACACGTGCAGGACTAGAAAAACTCAGGTCATAGTGGGGGAAATAAAACTGAAAAATATATATATATAATAATAACAGCCTGGTTTATCTCTGGGTCCAGACAGGAGCGCATTTATCAGGCATCAACCAGCTCCGATCCTGCTGTGACGTGGAGTCGCTCTTCGCATTGTTATTGACAAACCATGGCAAATTGAATTGCCGCGCAGGCTGAACTGTCATAGCAGAGGGCTGAATTGCCACGATACCCGCCTGTCAATCACGGCTCCTTAGCTCCGTGACAGAGGACAGGAAGCTTCCAGATCGTCACACTTATCTCTCAGAACACAGCACACCTCATGAACAAGACACAGGAGCAAAAGAAATTCCTCCAGCTCGAGAAATTTGGGTTAAAAGTTCGACGAGCTCGCCGGCGACACAGCAGAACGAAAGCTATCGCGCTCTTTCCAGGAAGTGAAAACATTACTACAAACATCCGCATCTATCGAGGTGCAGCTTCACAACACGCCGTGACCGGGTTTACCAGGAAGACGGAAGACGGTTCTTTTATTCCATGTTTATTAATGAGAGACGCGTGGATTATTTAACACTGAGAAAGACCAAATAAATAGTAAAAAAAATATATAAAATATAAACTCCACCCCTTTAAAATATTACAGAAACCTGGCATATAAACAGGGGTGTATAGACTCCTTAATATCCACTGCATATATCACACTGACCTGCTAAAACATCAACAGAGAGTATTCATTTTTACTCATACACTATGTTGCCAAAAGTTTTGGGACACCCCTCCGACTCATTGAATTCAGGGATTCAGCTCGGCCCCTTAGTTCCACTGAAAGGAACTCTTAATGCTTCAGCTTCATACCAAGACATTTTGGACAATTTCATGCTTTGTGTGAACAGTTTGGGGATGACCCCTTCCTGTTCCAACATGACTGCACACCAGTGACCAAAGCAAGGTCCATAAAGACATGGATGAGTGAGTTTGGTGTGGAGGAACTTGACTGACCTGCACAGAGTCCTGACCTCAACCCCATAGAACACCTTTGGGATGAATTAGAGCGGAGACTGTGAGCCAGACCTTCTCGTCCAACATCAGTGTCTGACCTCACAAATGTGCTTCTAGAGGTCAAAAATTCCCATAAACACACTCCTAAACCTTGTGGAAATCCTTCCCAGAAGAGTTGAAGCTGTTATAGCTGCAAAGGGCAGGACAACTCCATATTACATTCATGTGCATGTAAAGGCAGACGTCCCAAAACTTTTGGCAATAGTGTATAAAAGATTTTTTAATGATACATCATGGTGTATCATGACATTATCTTCTTGTCACATCGCTCATTCTAAACCTAGGCTTCCCAAAAATCCATTTTTTTAATCCAAAAATGTCAATACAGAGCGTTTTAAAAAACATGTAACTGACCACGATGGGTCTCTAAAGACGTGTGGTATATTATTAACCCCATTACCATTCACATTTCTCGTAATCTGAAACTGAAACCGGTCCCTAAACGGTTCCAATACGTCCAGAATGGTTTCTGGCATTGTTCAGGGCTGGCTTTTAATTTTTACAAGCTGGTCTTTTACTCAAGTGATAAAATAATCTGCATTACCCTCAAGCCTTGAGTGCTGCTCTCATCCTACACACTTAAGCACGGCTCTGGCGATAAAAGCGTGAGCTGTAAACTTACTTGAAGTGAAGTAGTTTCTCACCAAGCTCTTCTCTTTCATATCTACACTTACACACACGTGAGTATGTTCATGTGTGTGTGTGCGCGTGTGTGTGGGCTGGATTTTGCACTGCTTCAGAGACCAACCTACGTGAAAGCAGCGTGTGAGAGACGGACGGTTGTATCTTCATGCATTTCATCTTAAAGAACTTGTAGGAGTATCGGCACGAGCAGATTTTAAACGGGAAAAAAATCTTGAAAGTATTAAGAACAAAAATAAATGCTGCATATATTTAAATAAATAAATAAATAGAGTTTCATATTCTCCGCATTTGACTTCTGTTATTTTATTTTATTATTATTTGTTTCTCTATTATTTATCAGTGAAATTTCGCTGAGTCACACCATGCTTTCGCAATTTGACTCAGTACCGTGTAGGTAGGTACAAACCCTTAACCCCGCCCCTCGAACCTTGTCCTTAAACCTTGGGCATTTCTTCAGGATTCAGGTTAATGGTTAATCATTGTCTTTACTGGGGTTTAACTGGGATATATGTGATAGTGAAGCTCTACTTCTTGTGCACATCTCTACACAATATTACGCTGCATCCAGTGACATTTCCTCTCGTTAGATTTTATTAGCAGCCCCGCCCACTTTTATTCATTTCGGCAATTTAACATGGAGCACGATCAAGTCGAGAGCCAAATCGATGAAACAGACGCGTTTTGAAATCTCAGATAAGTGCTGCCATTGCCTCTGGAAGACCCGCCCCCTTTGCTCCGCCCCCTTCCTCCCGAGGTCACTTCTTTCTCTCAAGAAAAATGAGTTTGTTAATAAGAAGTCAAAGCTAAGAGAATGTAGATATAAAACACGCAAGAGTTGGGATCACCGCGTGCAGCTGTTCTGTCGCTTTAAAAGGAAAAGTCTGACACTTCACACCTTCAGACATTCCGAATAATCTCTCCGAAACACGCGGAGTCTGATTGCATCAGCATAAAGGAGCGTGATTAGTGATTATATTGTTTAGTGAACTTTTAGTCAACAGGGTCATCTGCATCTTGGAGTGATGATAAGAGATGAAAGAGACTGTGAGAGCTTTAGAGTCTGAAATACAGACAAGAAAAGAAACCTCTGCTGACTCTGACACACACTCACACACACACACACGCACACACACGCACACACACACACACACACCTTGATATAGAAGTGCAGTACGTTATATAATAATTTATTTATTAATATATTACTTTTGTACTTGGAAAAAGTTGAAAAGTGATTTTTCGACATCAGCTGCTTTATAACAATTACATACCTACAAAAATATATTCATAAACTATATCTCAGAAAATCATAGTGTGGCATAATTTATGGTAATGTGGATATTTTATGGTCGTATCGCTCAGCCTTAGGTTACGGAAGAGTCCTAAAATTCAAGTGTCCTTGACGGAGAAGAGAAGATACAAGACAAGACAAGAGATAAGAAGAGATGAGAGACGAGAAGAGAAGAGAAGCGACAAGAAGACAAGCCAAGACAAAAGAGGAGGCAAGAGATGAGAAGAGACCAGATGAGACGAGATGAGAGGAGAGACGAGAAGACAAGAGAAGAGACGAAAAGAGACAAGAAGTGAAGAGACAAGAAGAGATGAGACGAAAAGAATAGAAACAAGAAGGGTACACAAGAGAAGAGAAAAGAAAAGACGAGACGAGAGGAGTAGACAAGACACGAGACGAGAAGGGATGAGAAGAGACGAGAGGAGTAGACAAGACACGAGACGAGAAGGGATGAGAAGAGACGAGAGGAGTAGACAAGACACGAGACGAGAAGGGATGAGAAGAGACGAGAGGAGTAGACAAGACACGAGACGAGAAGGGATGAGAAGAGACGAGAGGAGTAGGCAAGACACGAGACGAGAAGGGATGAGAAGAGACGAGAGGAGTAGGCAAGACACGAGACGAGAAGGGATGAGAAGAGACGAGAGGAGTAGGCAAGACACGAGACGAGAAGGGATGAGAAGAGACGAGAGGAGTAGACAAGACACGAGACGAGAAGGGATGAGAAGAGACGAGAGGAGTAGACAAGACACGAGACGAGAAGGGATGAGAAGAGACGAGAGGAGTAGACAAGACACGAGACGAGAAGGGATGAGAAGAGACGAGAGGAGTAGACAAGACACGAGACGAGAAGGGATGAGAAGAAAAGAGACGAGAAGAGAAGAGGCTAAGCCAACAGCTCCTTGACTATTTACACAAACAGCAGAAATAAAGGCCAGTTCTAATAGAGAGATACATTTATATTTATTCCACGGCCTACATTCGGATGTGTAGAGGTGAAAAAAGGAAAGCGTTTGGACTTCACTTCTTCCGCACATCGCGCTGATCTACTTTCCGTCTCCTTCTAGCCTAGTTTACACATCTGCTCGCCGCCAGAGAGTCGCAACCAACACAGAGCGCTGCGAGCACCGGAGCTCCGACTGCAAACTCAGCCCGAGAGACACACTAAAAAACAGAAGAAACAAGAAATCTTCTCTCTTTTAAAGGATTGCGCTTCATCACTTCGAGAAACTCTCCGTGATCAGCGGCTAGAAACAGC
The DNA here is from genome assembly GCF_019097595.1 of Hemibagrus wyckioides. Lineage (NCBI taxonomy): Eukaryota > Metazoa > Chordata > Actinopteri > Siluriformes > Bagridae > Hemibagrus > Hemibagrus wyckioides. The sequence continues at coordinate 18,366,621 of NC_080730.1, forward strand.
CATTTTCCCAGCAGCCTCTCTGTTTTTTTTTCCTCTTTTCAGCAACACACTTGCAGAACGCTCTGACGCTGGAGACTCCTTCCATAAATGTTAAAGAAAAATTACTTCACAGAAAACTTTCAGCATTTTAAAAAATTCCACACATTTATTATGAGATATAGAGCAGAAGGACCTTTAATAAAATATCTCTCAACCAATCAGGATTGAGAATTCAACATCACTGTTTTTATGAAAAATTGTAACTGTAATGCTACTTCTTTCTTTCTTTCTTTCTTTCTTTCTTTCTTTCAGTTTCTGTCAATGAGATAATCATAAACTTGGGTTTAAATCGGGGTAGAAAAACCTGACAATTCAGTGTCTCATCCACATCAGAGAAGAAACAGAAAATTTTTATTTTTAATAAAAAATTTGGACACAAAATAATAAAAAAAAAATTATAATTTTACTTTTAAAAATTAATTATGTGTGATTTACTTACTTTTGTGGTTTAAGCTAGCCACACAATAAAAAAAAATGTATATAATTTGTATGTGCATACGTAAGTATTTATATAATTTTATATTTTATTATATTGAAAAATAATATTTTTTATTTTAAAAAATTAATAAAAATTCAAAAAAAAAATTCAAATTAAAGACATTGAGTCTGAGCAGCTTTTACAAAATATTCTAAATTTGTTTAAAAATCGTTTTTGTTTTTTATTAGACACCCGTGAAGTGACTAAAAGTAAAAGTTTTGATCTGGATTGTGTTTTTGTTTTCTTTGCCTTTGGATACTGAAATATTATAGAAATTCATGCATATGCAAATCTCACAACTTTGGTGGTGAGATTTGGTTACATAATAGAATTAAACTGCTACAAGCACTGAATGTAGTAAAGTAATAAAATTCACAATGTAGGTTATAAAAGTTGTATCAAATGAGCTGCATTAAAAGGCATAAAGAATTCATCTTTAATCACATCACTTCACATCCTGGAGCTGTGAATGGACTCTGGAGGTCACAGGGAGTTTACTAAACCCAGCAAGAAAGCAGACCAAGGACAGAAATTTCTTAACAACACACTGGACATGTAGAAGCCAAGATGTTAAAGTGTGCCTCGAGGAGCGTACAGGACAGATCAGATCTTTATTAATAACTATGAATGAGTAACTTCTGCACTTTGAGCATGCAAACTCGTAGAAATGACAGCGTTCTGGAGTGAAGTGAAGGCAAAGTCCAACCTAGATGACTACTACAACCAATGTCACTCAATGTGAATTAGCGTGCAATGACCAGAGGATGGAAATAAAAACAAGAGAAAACATTTACGACTTGCTAACGCTATTGTTTATAAGTTAAGAGTAAACAAACATTCATTAGAAATCAACAGGATCTGCAAGAGCTCTGATAACGTTGATTCACGTTATACTTTCCCACCCGTTTTTAGACAAATCCCGCCTCCTATGCTAGGATTCGGCGGGAGGATCCCACCTCCTGTGCTACGATTGGCTGATTCGGTGAAACTCAAATCCTAATGTAGGAGGTGCGTATCTGCCACTCAATCCTAGCCACGGAGGCGGGATTTCACCAATACGGGTAGGAAACGAACAGCTGTCACTATCTGACGTTCGAGTCGTTAGAAGTTATTGTTAATGGTTTGAACAAAAGCCTTTGTTTTAACTCGATAATCTTGTCGTTAAACGTTACCTTATTTCTGTTGAGAAGTAACGGTACGATTGCAGATCCGCGAAGTGCTCTAGAGACAGCCCGGGATGCCATGGATGCCGCCATGTTGAACCGGAAGTGAGAGTTATACAGTTGCCGAGCGCGTCCCCGTGAGTGAGTGAGTGGGTGAGTGAGTGAGTGAGTGAGAGAGAGAGAGAGAGAGAGAGAGGGAGTGTGTGTGAGAAGTGTGTGCGCGCGCGTATATAAAGTTACTGTTGAAAACCTTTGACCTTTGAGTCCTGACTTGTCCACGTGACCGATTGAGTTTGATAAAATGAGCAACATAAATAACTCAAGTTTAGACACTTGACAAACAAACACATACATACATACATACACTATACCGACAAAAGTTTTGGGACGTCTGCCTTTCCATCCACATGAATGTAATATGGAGTTGTCCCGCCCTTTGCAGCTATAACAGCTTCAACTCTTCTGGGAAGGCTTTCCACAAGGTTTAGGAGTGTGTTTATGGGAATTTTTGACCGTTCCTCTAGAAGCACATTTGTGAGGTCAGACACTGATGTTGGACGAGAAGGTCTGGCTCACAGTCTCCTCTCTAATTCATCCCAAAGGTGTTCTATGGGGTTGAGGTCAGGACTCTGTTCAGGCCAGTCAAGTTCCTCCACACCAAACTCACTCATCCATGTCTTTATGGACCTTGCTTTGGTCACTGGTGTACAGTCATGTTGGAACAGGAAGTGGTCATCCCCAAACTGTTCACACAAAGCATGAAATTGTCCAAAATGTCTTGGTATGAAGCTGAAGCATTACGAGTTCCTTTCACTGGAACTAAGGGGCCGAGCCCAACCCCTGAATTCAATGATTTGGAGGGGTGTCGCAAAACTTTTGTCACTATAGTTTACATACATACAGTGTTAGTGTTGTGCAAGTTCACAGTAGCTCAAAGTTCAGTCCACACAGATCAAAAGAAATTTATTCACCTTTGTGAAAAAGGCTCATCTTTTTCAATAGAATTTCCTGTACAGAATCAGCTGTCCAGATTGCAGGGACTGGGAGCTGTTTTCCATTTAAAATAAACTCTGAGCAAACAAACATCATTTTTTGTATTTATTCTTTTATAACTCTGTTCACCCAAACACTAATGTTGTACCACATCTGTAAATGGAAAGTTACTTAAGCCTTATAAAAATACTCCACTAATAGAAGCATTTTAATTTGGTTTAATAGAGATTTAAATCTTTTTGTTAGCATTCAAGAGCATTTGCTCCTCAAAGTTGGCATCTATAAGCCAGTTTCTCCTGGGCTTAAACACTGGTTGCTGAAGGTCCTCTCTACTTGAGGGGAACACAGTCGTTTTTTACTTTAAGTCGGTTTTTGTTAATAATAATATAAATAATCGTTGTGCACGTGAGTCCTGCACTGTATTGCCAAAGGTTTTGGGACACCCCTACAAATCATTGAATTCAGGGGTTGGGTTCAGCCCCTTAGTTCCAGTGAAAGGAACTCTTAATGCTTCAGCTTCATACCAAGACAATTTTTGGACAATTTCATGCTTTGTGGGAACAGTTTGGGGATGACCACTTCCTGTTCCAACATGACTGCACACCAGTGACCAAAGCAAGGTCCATAAAGACATGGATGAGTGAGTTTGGTGTGGAGGAACTTGACTGGCCTGCACAGAGTCCTGACCACAACCCCATAGAACACCTTTGGGATGAATTAGAGCGGAGACTGTGAGCCAGACCTTCTCGTCCAACATCAGTGCCTGACCTCACAAATGCGCTTCTAGAGGGACAGTCAAAAATTCCCATAAACACACTCCTAAATCTTGTGGAAAGCCTTCCCAGAAGAGTTCAAGCTGTTATAGCTGCAAAGGGCGGGACAACTCCATATTACATTCATGTGGATGGAAAGGCAGACGTCCCAAAACTTAAAAATAGTGTAACAGCTACATCACATTGATTAAGAAAGCTAAGGCTTCCGTATTTTTGTCATGTTTTTGTTGGTTCTCTCCTGAGCTGGCTGCTGCACCAAAATAGACCTGTGTTCATCTAATGGCAGAACCTTTCCTCTGAGAAGATCCAAACAGCACATGCCTCAGTTAAAAACACTTTTTTTTCCCTGCTATATTTAAAGGGTGCATTATTACCTGCACCAGCCTCGAAGCCTGAGTCTAACAAACACCATCTGATGTGTTACAAACTAAAAACATGAGCTTTTTAGTGTGTAACAGAAGCAGGCATTACAATGTAATGAAATATCTTTATTTATCATTTTCTGTACATTTATTGTTGTATTTCTGCAGAGAAGCCTGAACTATCAGCTCATGAAGAATAGCTGTATTTCTCATAATCATAGAGAAATGATTTAAAACATGTTTTCCACACGGAAATGGAAGATGAAACGGAGCTGATTCGTGACATAACCGTATATATTTCCATATATTGCCCGGAGCTGTGTTTATCTTGTTGTGCTGCTGAATGCTGTATACATTACACAGTGATTCAGTGCATGTTAGAAACGTGTGGCTGTCGGGGAAAACCGTTAAAAAAACATTAAACGGGTTACTGTTACCGAGAACTTTTAACTTATTTAGAAATGGCACTTTTATCCATTTAGAGATACATGTATCTATGTTGTGGAAATGTCTTACTTTTGTTATAGCAGTCGGTCCTGCTCCAGCCTCTGTTTCTTTCTTTCTGGACGTTAATAAGGTGGTCATTAAGAAGAATTAAAGAAATACTTATATATACTGTATTTATATATATATATATATATATTTGTTATTACGGAGTCTGTGAATGAACTGTTACTGTAAAAAAAAAAGAGAGAGACAGAGAGAGACAGAGAGAGATAATGCATTTCTTTTATTTTTTAAGGAAAAACATCAAGTTAGAATCTGATTATTGATAGACTAAACACTCCTCTGATATAAATACAGAGGACACTATGGAGAAGATATTCTCTCTCTCTCTCTCTCTCTCTCTCTCTCTCTTTAGCATGATCCCATTAACTTCCAGTTTTGCCAAGGCACTTAAATATTTCAGGCTATTATTCAGTCAAGAGCGGTCATAAGGATCATTTAAGACAGTTCTAGCGAGAATAAGAGCCATGCTAATATGACCTCTTATAATAAAAAATTATGCAAATGGCCGGATTTGATGGATTTGCTTCATCCTTATTCAGTCTTTTATGTTTGTTCTGCTGCTCGTGGAATTTTTTACGCACCGCTTTCAGGAACTTTTTTTTTTTTTTTTAATAGGCCAAGATCCATATTTAAGAGGGATGGATAGATACGGAGCGTGTTCTTGTGCCAGCTGTAGTGTTACTTGTGTAAGCACGATTTCCCTGAGTGAGAACCCACCCCAGGCTCTCGGGTCGATTTTGTTGACTAAGCTTTCGCACTCAGCTGTGTGCCATCCGCCTGACTGACATTGTAGACTGGATATAAAGAGTCTCAGGTGACCTGGGATCTTCATTTGCATAAGCAGAAAATGCTTATACTTGACGAAGTTTTAAACTCGCTCGTCTGACTCGAAACACTGGATTAGATGTGGATCGGATTTCTCTGATCTTATCTGTCCCACTGGTCGTTTTTTTTTTTTTTAAATCCATGCTGTGACTTTGCTTCTGTTCATGAGAAAGATTTTCTGCTATGGTAAAAGGACGTCATGGAGGATGGTAGAACATTGCAGTGGTGTGGAACTGGGAGGTCAGACCTATGACACATGAGAAGTTGTTTATTGTAATTAGATGGAACGTTAACGACTGATGATTAGTCGTTCTGTTGGGTCGAGGTTGGGAAACCAACTATGGGTCGATGTCAGGTTTGCCAACATTAGACCTAAATGTTGGCTCAAAATTGTCGGGCTAAGGTTTGCAGGGTTATTATGGCCAATGTTGGTCCAAGTGTGTTAAGGATGTTATGCAAAATTACACACCTGACACATCTGTCCCAGCATTCCTATACTAGGGTGTCAAATTTAGCCCAAATCTTGGCCCAACGTTGGTCCAGCACTCTTCAGGTTTTCGCATTAACCCAGCATTAGCCAGTATTTGGCCTACAGTGTGCTATGAACAGTAACAATGTTGGACCAGAATTAGGGCAATGGTGTCAGTATTTTTATGTAGTATCGGGCCAGGATCGAGCTAACTGTGTGAGGGATGTTATGACTTTTTCAGAGTGTTTTCCACAGTCTGATTCTCCAAACACTTCAGCCCCTCAGGCACAGTCTCTCTCTCTCTCTCTCTCTCTCTCTCTCTCTCTCTCTCTCTCTCTCTCTGATTGATTCAGAGGTCTCGTCCGTTCCTCTTCGCTGTAACCCACAAACCGCTCTCCTGCAGCTCATTGCCGACGGCTCTATTCAATTTCCCTGCATCTCCGTTACTGCCGGCTCAGAGAAGAAGAAGAATGAGGAAAGAACCTTGCGCACCGTCTTCAAGCGCTATTCTGCTGCTTATAATGCGACATCGATTTTTCATTTTTGCTGCACATTCCATTGCAGTCCAGCCCTGAGTATTGTGCACCATATACTGAGCCCTGAGCACCGTGTACTGAGTACTGAGCACTGAGCACTGTGTACTGAGTACTGAGCAATGAACACACAGAAATGAACACAGAGCACTGTGAACTGAGCCTTTAGTTCTGAACACTGAGTACTGAGCTCTGAGTACTTAGAACAGAGGACTGAGCATTGAGACCTGAGTACTGAACACTGAGTACTGAGCACAGAGTACTGAACACAGAGTACTGAGCACTAAACCCTGAGTACTAAGTACCTCACTACAAAGTTCTGAGGTCTTAATACTGAACACTGGGTACTGAGGACTGGGCCCTGAGTACTAAGTAGGGAGTACTGAGCCCTGAGTACTGAGAATAGAGTACTGAGCATTGAGCCCTGAGTACTGAACACTAAACCCTAAGTACAAAGTACCTAAGTACAGAGTTCTGAGTCCTAACTCATGAACACTGGGTACTCAGTACTGGGCCCTGAGTACTAAATAATGAGCACTGAGCACCAAGTACTGAGTACTGAGCCCTTTATACTGAGCACCAAGCTTTGAGCACTGAGTACTGAACACTGAGCACTGAACTGAGCAAGACAACATCAATATCATTAGCTATCAAGGTGCGAGCCAGGAGGCCCTGTTTTATTTTTTTCTATCTTTGGAACACAACAAGCTCAAACTTTTTGTTATTTCACGTTTGTTAGACAAACCGTGTTTGAGAACGCAAGTCTGTGAATACGGCTAAGACGAGTGAGAAACGATTACGCTCGGCTGCTGAATCAACAAACCAGGAAGGTGAATCCTGATCGGCTTCAGCACAGAGAAAGTCTCCGGGGAAAGACAAATGAAAATAAAAACGGAGAAAAAGGTTACTGTAAAATCTCAGCAAATAAAGAGCAAGCACATTATTTTTCTTATGCCCAGAGGAGGGAGGGGTTGGCGTTTTTTTGTGTTTTTTTTCCGCGCTGTCGGTGCAAGCAGCTTCTCAGATGAATAGTCTGAAAAATAAACGGACAAATAAATAAAATGAATCAGCGGCTAATACCGAGCGCTTCAGCACCGTCATGGGACGCTTAATCAGATTCCCATCAGGAGCAGTTTTCTCTCCACTCTATCGTTCCGTGTGTGTGTGTGTGTGTGTGTGTTAAATCACTTCCATTCACCACACACCATTGATATCAAGCTCATAATCCACCCATATTTGTCACTTCTAGCCTGTAATGCTGATGCCTGTGGGGTGTATTTTAATTTGCACACACTGTGAATCAGATTTAAAGTTGAAAGCCCTGTGTTGGTGTACTTCTCCAGCAAGTATGCAAGGGTGTAAGTATACCCAATGTGCTAATATTTGCAAGTGTGCAAAGATTCAAAGGAAGCTTGCTGAAGTGTGCTAGCGTGTAAGTACGCACGGCTAGTATGCAAATCTGCAAGCGTTTTAGGGTGTGAGGATGCTAGGAGGATAGTATTGATGTATGCAAGTATGCATGGAAGTAAGGGTGTATGTAGGTTAGTGTGGAAGCTAGTATGCATGTATGAATGAAAGTGAGTGTGTTAGTGTTCTAGCTAGTATGCAAGTATGCATGGAAGTAAGGGTGTACGTAGGTTAGTGTGAAAGCTAGTATGCATGGAAGTAGGGGTGTAAGTAGGTTGGTGTGCTATCGTTCCATGTATGCTAGTATGCAGGGAAGTAAGGGTGTAAGTAGGTTGGTGTGCAAGCTAGTATGCAAGTATGAATATAAGTGAGAGTGTAAGCATGATGTTGTGCAAGCTAATATGGAAGTATGCATGAAGGTGAGTGTGTTAGTGTTCTAGCTAGTATGCAAGAATGCAGGGAAGTAAGGGTGTAAGTAAGTTGGTGTTCTAGCTAGTATGCAAGTATGCATGCACGTAAGGGTGTACCTAGGTTAGTGGGAAAGCTAGTACGCAAGAATGCAGGGAAGTAGGTGTGTAAGTAGGTTTGTGTGCATGTATGCAGGAAAGTGAGTGTGTTAGTGTTCTAGCTAGTATGCAAGTATGCATGTAAATTAGTATGTTACTATGCAAGATAGTATGCAAATATGCATGTAAGTGCGAGTGCAAGTATGCATGAAAGTGAGGGTGTAAGTATGTTAGAATTCAAGTATGGATGGTAGTGAGTGTGTAAGTATGTTAGAGTGCAAGGTATTAGTGGGCTAGTGTGCAAAGGTTTTAGTACACTCTCTCTATACGGTTCTCTAACAAGTATGCAAGTATGCTAGCATTTAAGTGTGCACATGAAGAAGTATACAGTGTATATAGTGTGCAGAAAAGCAAGTGCTAGTAGAAACCCAAGGAATCACAACATTGGGAAATGAGCAAAAAGCCACAAAAAATGAACACAGACATGGAGAGACAAAAGAAGAAGCAGCACATGAGCGATCAAAAGTGGAGCGAAAAGTCACTTCATGGAAGCGATGAATGCACACAAGATATCTGCATGAGCACCACAACACTACCACAAGTGAGCCCTAAAAACATTTCAGTTCATTTCTGTCTTTCTAAGAAATTTGTTCAAGGCCAAAACATCAATCCAGGGCATAAAATATCTGTTCTAGTATGCATGTGTAAGTATGCAGAGTGTGTGTACTAGTGTGCAAGCTAGTATGCTAGTATGAAATGAAGTATGTGGAAATTTGAAAGCATGTGTGCGAGTATGCTAGCATGTAAGCATGCACATGTGTATATATCCATGGGTTTTATTATACTATACACTGATCAGGCATAACAGACCTAATATTGTGTTGGTCCCCCTTTTTGCTGCCAAAACACCCCTGACCTGTCCTGCACTGTGTATTCTGACCCCTTTCTATCAGAACCAGCATTAACTTCTTCAGCAATTTGAGCAACAGTAGCTCGTCTGTTGGATCGGATCACACGGGCCAGCCTTCGCTCCCCACGTGCATCACTGAGCCTTGGCCGCCCATGACCCTGTCTCCGGTTCACCACTGTTCCTTCCTTGGACCACTTTTGATAGATACTGACCACTGCAGACCGGGAACACCCCACATGAGCTGCAGTTTTGGAGATGCTCTGATCCAGTGGTCTAGCCATCACAATTTGGCCCCTCGTCAAACAAATACACAAATGTGTAAGTATGCAAGGATGCAGATGTGGAAGTATGCTAGAACGCTAGTATGGAAGCACTGAAACTAAGAGTATGTTATGCTATTTGAGTGGCAGGAAATGTTTCTACAGTGAGTCTACAGAAGAGACTCCACGCAGAGACGGAGGACTTTCTCTCGGACCCATGGTGCGGTTTAGAGTAAACTCTATCACTACTACACCACGGCGGGATCGGTGGTAGATCTCTCTCTCTCTCTCTCTGCCTGATATGAAACACATCACCTGCGGTTGCTCAGAGGTCTATATGAAGGATTCATGAAGCTAGTATTCATTTCAAACCGCACTGTGTTCGTCTGAGAGGAGGTCTAGAGCACACTTTGAAACTTCTCAAACTTTTTTTTTTTTTGCCATAGGCTCCTCTCTCTCTCTGACTCTCTCTCTCTCTCTCTCTCTCTCTCTGTCTCTCTCTATCTTCTTGGTGGGTCTTTTTTATTCCATGCCCACTGTGGAGGAGATCCACTCCAGGATGCTTGCAAGGCAAATACAGAGAAGTCAGAGTCATGCTGAACAGTCAGCTCTCTCTCTCTCTCTCTCTCTCTCTCTCTTATTCCTTTCTGCGTGATGGCTAACAAAACACTAGTTAGCATGATTTTATCGGACTAATGCTTCTTCAGAGCTAAGTCACCTACGATCAGCAGCCTTAACATGTCTTCCCTTCTTTACTATTGCAGCTTGTTTTTGTTTATGTGGCGCGTCCACCGTGCAAGTCGCTGTTCCCATAGATACGATCCGATAACGAGTGCATTAATAGGAACCTGCGATTTGACGTGCAGCCAGGACTTCTGTCAGAGCCGCTGTCATGTTTAATAATATATAATAGCAGTAATAACAATATATAATAGCTGTGAAAATGGGCAAGCAATCAAATTCAAAATGATAGGGGAAAATAAATATATATTTCCGAGTATAAATGTGTTTGGAGCAACATAAACACACGCACACAAAAAAAAAAAAAAACGATGAATCACTTGACTCAGATATTTAGTACACTTGAGAAGAGAGAGAGAGAGAGAGAGAGAGAGAGAGAGAGGGTGACACTTCGCCCCTATGGTGTTGGAAGAAAGTGGTTAATCACTCTGACTAAAGTCAGACAGCAGAGGCCAGAGCGGAGACACAAGTCGCCTTCAGATTTTAAAAGCGATTCATCGTCACAATTCTGCAATCTCTTAAAAATTGCACTTTTGCTCTCATCCTTTTTTCCGCCCCTTGTTAAGCAAAAGTTGAGTGTGTCATTCACCATGTTTAAGTGCAGGGAACAGAGACGGCACGGTAAACACGCCGGATAGACGCCTGGACTGGCGAGACGCATGCAGAGTGCCTCATCTGATTTTCAACACCTGACACCGAGCAAAGTGACAGAATTGTTAGAAATGTTTCGTGACCTTGTCCGACTGAGTCGAACGAAACATAACAAACGAAACTGGATGCGTTGCTGAACACAGAGCATGAAAACATGGCGTAGAATTTGGACTGTTCTAGTCAAAAGCCAGTCAGCTAGTACAGAAGTATGCATGTAGATTGTATACTTGAATGCAAACTAGTATGCTAGTAAGGAAGGGCTTGTGAAATATGGACATGCGCTAGTGCAAATTTGGTGTAGTTCTGTAGACCTGTGTAGTTCTGTAGACCTGTGTAGTTCTGTAGACCTGTGTAGTTCTGTAGACCTGTGTAGTTCTGTAGACTTGTTTGCAAGTATGCAAGGGTTTAAGTCAGCAAGTATTGACATGTAAGTATGCTAGTGTGTAAGTATGCAACAAGGCTAGTATGCAGGTATGCCTTCGTATATCCCTAGCACAAGATAGTTCCCAAATCCAGCTTGTTACATTATCAAGAAATACACTATATTGGCAAAAGTTTTGGGACACTCCTCCAAATCATTGAATTCAGTTTTCAGGAGTTGGGCTCGGCCCCTTAGTTCCAGTGAAACTCTTAATGCTTCAGCTTCATACCAAGACATTTTGGACAATTTCATGCTCTTTGTGGGTTCAGTTTGGGGCCTATTCCAACATGACTGCACACCAGTGACCAAAGCAAGGTCCATAAAGACATGGATGAGCGAGTTTGGTGTGGAGGAACTTGACTGACCTCCACAGAGTACTGACCTCAACCTGATAGAACACCTTGGTATGCTGAAGCATTAAGAGTTCCTTTCATTGGAACTAAGGGGCCGAGCCTGACTCCTGAAAACAAACACCTGAATTCAATGATTTGGAGGGGTGTCCCAAAACCTTTGCCAATATAGTGTATAACCTCCTCTCTCCTGAAGACCTGAGACCTCTGACTCTTCCAAAGGGCTCCCGGTTGAGACATCTTCCACGCACGCTAAATAAACGCTTCCTACCTGAAATCGTTGCCAGACCAACAATTACACAACACAGTTTTTTAATCCGTTTCTGCCGTACGAGCCCCCGAGATTTGTCGAGTCGTTACTATAGAAACAATAACGTCCGAGGAGGAGAGATTTAACACAAAGCTTCTGAGCAATCAGATTTGAGAAGTCAGCAGCTCATTTAATTAATACTCTCAGCTCTGACTGTCTTAAAAATATTCGAATAAACATGACACCTCTCGCCCTGTAAATCTCTTTGTGCCTGCCTCCTGCCTGATGGGTACTCAACCCTGCTACTTTCGCCCACTCAACAGCTCCTGCCCTGAACTAATTATTAGGAATGTGCACTTATTGTTTTGTAATTATGGATTGCCTTCTGGTGGGTTGCTTTTTGGTTCTACTGCAGAACTACAAGTTCTTTTTTTCCCCAAGTCTGAATCTTTACACTGGAAAGGTAGGAAAAGCTCATTTGCTGCTGCATCGTGTGAATTTTGTGAGCTTCGAAAGGCTTAATCTTAATCCCTGCCCACTCTGAGCTCCACTCCAACAAAGTACTTGTCTCAGTTTCTGATAATTTGAGCTACAGTCCATTCTGAAATGATCACCGCTATGCCTTACTCTCTGCAAGTCTGAAGAGCGTCTGAGGTTAAAAATGTACAGCCTCCGGGATTTCGCTCCATCATTAACCAATCACCGGACCTTTTTATTAGGTCTTAATTTATGACACCAGTTATTTTATATGCAAATACATGCAAAAGTTGACACGCTTGTTGTGTGTCATCAGGCATTTCTGTTTTTGTGTTACTGTCTTGTCGTAGCCGACATAAAACAATGGTTTAATGGCTATAAATAAATCTTAATTTCCCAGGTGCCTTTTGTCCAGACGTAATAACAAAACAAAGACAATCCAGGGGAAAAAATGTCCATCAAGTGGTCAGTTCGATAACAGCTGGCTAAAAGGACCCATTCAAGTAATTGGTTTTCAATACTTGAGTTTAAAATGACCCTACAGACGACAGCCTGGAACATTCTTGCCAATCAAATTGTTCCAGCAAAGGCCAAAAGCTTCACTTTAGAACATTAAGCATAGATGATCATAAACTGTTTACTACATACAAACATGAATACTTTTTAGATCGAGGTGTGGGTGAAGGTCAGATCAAAACTAAAATCAAATCCATCATTGGTTCACTTGTCCATTCATCTAGGTCAGGGGCTGAGACAAACCCGGGACTACATGCGGGAATACACCATGGAAGGGACAAATGAGAGTCCCGAATCTCTCTGGCAGCATGTGTTTGGGCAGCGGGATGAAACCAGAGAACCCTAAAGAAAACCACAGAGACAGTACATTGAGTTCAAAATCTAATCACAAACCCTGGAACTCTACCATAGCAACATTAAATCCATGCCAACCAACATCCAACATGATTCCAACTGCAAAGTTTTGGGACGTCTGCCTTTACATGCACATGAATGTAATATGGAGTTGTCCCGCCCTTTGCAGCCACAACAGCTTCAAATCTTCTGGGAAGGCTTTCCACAAGGTTTAGGAGTGTGTTTATGGGATTTTTTGACCATTCCTCTAGAAGAGCATTTGTGAGGTCAGGCACTGACGTTGGATAAGAAGGCCTGGCTCACAGTATCCACTCTAATTCATCCAAAAGGTGTTCTGTGGGGTTGAGTTCAGGACTCTGTGCAGGACAGTCAAGTTCCTCCACACCAAACTCACTCATCCATGTCTTTATGCTTTCTTTTCATTCCCGTTCTAGCAACGTGCTGAGCGAGCGAAAAATCTACGAACATATGTGAGAAAAGAACTGAGCTCAGAGCGTCCCATTAACCTTGTTTTCTTGTGTGGAAGCACCTCTTCCTCTGTCTTAAGTCCCCGTCACTCTCAGGAGGCCTGCAACTAATTAACCTTGTGGAGAAAGCAGTGCAGGATTAGGGATGAGAATGTTAAGCAACCTATCACACGCTGGTCGGATTACCATAAGCAACTTTCAAGTGGCTTAACCAATATTTGTCTGAACCTGCAATGTGAGAACTTCATCCTTCATGAATTCTAAGTAACACTCTGACTTTCGAACGGGGAAAAAAGATACACGCCTAGCATACCAAAGACCGGGTCCTTTAGGAGGATGCTTGAAGTTGTTTTGGTAGAAAGAGAATAAAGACATAGACGTCTTTGTAGCTGTGTTTCTTCCGCGGCTATCCGGACAAGAACTATGAGATAAGGCTTGCGAAAGTTCCTATGAAGTTTGTTCACTCATTCGGCTTCAGTAAAGACTTTGTTCCAGTCAGGGTTACTGTGGATACGGAGCCCATTATGGGAATACACCCTGGATGAGACACCACGGGTCCATGCACATATATTCACACCAACTAGAGTCATCACCCTCTAGAGGTGAGAGGAAGCCAGAGAACCCGGAGGAAACCGACTCTGACACAAGAAGAACATAAGAAAGTCCACGAAGGCATTAACCCGAGCTGAGGCTTGACCCTGGAGCTGCAACAACACTGGAGCTGCCCATTGCACTGACGTGCCATCAAATGGAATCATAAACCATAAACTGGAATCATAGACCATGGTTCATTTTTTTCTTCTCTGGGCACAAACAGAGTTAACATGCCCTCAGATACAACCCTGGGTCCTGAAGCTCTACTTCAGGGGTGATGAGATGAATCCGGTTTGGAGTTATGACTCCTGAATCTATAAGATGAAAGATCCTACTTTATTCCCAACATGTTTAAACATTAGCAGTCAGAATGAAACCAAATACCCATCATACCAACCCTAATCTATTTGCTGCTACGTATACTTAGGGTGATTAGCATTCAGCTAGTTTGCATTCATGCTAGCTAACATTTGGGAGATTAGGAATAAATCTGTTGCTAGTTTGGCTTAGCTAATGTTCTCCAGCATTCTTTGGTGTAAGAGGGACAAATTTCAGTTTAGGATTCGAGGCAGACTTGCATGCATCTTTCTTGTATTTTTACTTTCATATTTTATGTAAGAGTTTATCATTTTCTGCTAACCCCAGTGACAGATCGTTTATTTGGGTGAGTAATTGCTCTTCACAAGGTTACCCTCAGCGACTAGCATTTGTATCCTGAAAAGTACAGGGTAATAACTTGTTTTTTATGTGTGTGTGCGAAAGTATAAAATGGGTCTAGATCACTTTAGCATGTTTGGCATGGGTAGATCTGATCTGGTTCTGAAAGCAGCGAGTCCAAGCATTACAGCATGACTGATATAAAGTATCAGTACTCTTCTATGAACTGGTTGGTTGATTGGTTTTCTCTCCAAGATTAAAAACCAAATAACAATGCAAGAACTTAACTTACTCTGACGGAAAAAAAAAAGTTTCTGTGAATAAACATCGAGCCACCACCCCAATTCTCATTAACTTGTAGCGGCAGAGCAGGGACCAGGCTTTGATGTGTATGAGGCTAAACGGAGGATCATCTTTAAAGGGTGAACTGGTGACATCTCGCGAAGTGTCGGAGAAGGGTGACAGCATGGGGACCTTCTGGGGCTCATGCATAATGCTCTTTGTGCTCAGAAAGCCATTCTACCAGGCTGGAGATATGAGACAGGACATCAGGAGGATCAGGGGATCAGAAATCAAGGAAGGGATAGCGGACTGTGGAGAGCAGGAGCCGACTTCGGGGGGAAAAGAAAGAAGCGAAGAGTTTACAATCAGGGAGATTTTAGGGATCATTTCATAGGTGACTAATTATCTATAAACTATGCTAGCGTGTAGGATGTAAGGTTCTCGGAGACGAGTATGATGGCTTTATTCATGTGACCTGTCTGCTGTCGCAGATCTAATAAAATACAGCATCATATTTATGGCATGTTCATAAAACTGGAGAATCTTCATAAAACTGGAAATCTAGTAAAAAAAAATAAAAAGATAGAGCAAGGATGTACGTATATAAATATATAAGTGTGCTAGTAAGGAAGTATGCTCTTCTGTAAGGGATCTAGTATGCAAGTGCACAAGTATGCAAGTGTGCATAGTGTGAAAGTACACAAATGTGCAAATATGATAGTATACTAAAGTATGCGACATTGCTATTATTTCTATAAGTGTGCATAGAATATAAGTGGTAGTTAGTATACCAAGATTCAGGTTCATGTACATATTTGGCAGTATACTCATTTTTTAGTATGCAAGTGTACAAGTATGTGAGTATGCAAATGTTTAAGTGTGCTAGTATGGAAGAATGCTCTTATGTAAGAGATCTAGTTTGCAAGGGTACAAGTTGCAAGCAAGCTGCTATGCTATGCATAGTATAAAAGTAGGCAAATATGCAAATAATGCAGTATGCAAATATGTAAGAGTACTAGTATGGAAGTATGCTATTATGTAAGGGAACTAGTATGCAAGTGTGCTAGCATGTTATTATGCAAGTCAGTATGCATGTAAGCACAGTCACGGTAAGTGTCAGTATAGCAGTATGCATATCAAGCGTGCACATATTCTAGCATAGTATCCAAGTATGCTAGTCTGTAAGTATGCAAGTGTACATAGTATGTAAGTGTTAGTATACATTAGTATACACTACCAGTCAAAAGTTTGGACACATCTTCTAATTCCATGGTCTTTCCTGATGTTTATTTCTTTCTACATTGTAAAACAATGCTGAAGGCGGCCGAAATCCACAATAATGTCCTTTGAACAGTTGATATTGAGATATGTCTGCTACTGATGCTCTGTAAAGCCTTCATAACAGCTCTAATCTGAGGTGCTGTTAATTGGTGATTTCTGAGGCTGGTCACTCTAAATGAACTTCTCCTCTGCAGCAGAGGTCAGTTTTGGTCTTGCTTTACTGGGATGGTCTTCATGTGAGCCAGTTTCATCATGGTGCTTGATGGGTTTTGCAAATGCACTTGACAATACTGTTCTTGCAAGAACTATTCCAGAACACCTGACCTTCGTGTCTCAAAATAACAACTGACTGTTTTTTGTTGTCATTACATATGGATTATGGTCTATGTGTGTTATTTCACAGTTTTGAAATCTCCAATATTGTTCTAGAATGTAGAAAATAAATCCCTAAACCAAAAACATTGAATTAAAAGGTGTGTCCAAACTTTTGACTGGTAGTGTATATTGATAGTTATTGTTAGTATATATATATACATATACATATATATATACTTATATATATATATAGTTAACAATAGTTATATTGTTAGTATATATGTGACTAGTATGTACATGTATGATATGATCTCACATGTATGAGATAATACTCGCAAGTATTAAAGATGCATAGTGTGCTAAGTGTTAGCATGCTAGTATGTGTCTACATGGTTGAAATACTGAAAGGTGGATGGACAGATGGATGGATGAATTGGTTGGTTGGTTTTATGGTTAAATGGATGGATGGATGGATGGATAGAGGGATGGACGGACGAATGGAGGGATGGATGGATGGATAAGTGGAGGGATGGACGGATGAATGGATGGATGGATGGACGAATGGAGGAATGGATGGATGGATTGATGGATGGAGCGATGAATAACAGCACAGAGATGTTGCAATGCTAGGCAGAATTATAATATACACTACTCTATATACCTGTTTACACAGTGCTGTGCAAAAGTATTCACACCCCTGACTAATTCTCTCATATTACTCAGTTACAAAAGGTGCATATTTTATTTTATCAAAATCAATGACTGTAATGTGATATTGGATTTGTGTAAGGAAATGTTTTAATGAAAATTTAAAAAAAACTAAAATGACTTGCTTTGCATAAGTATTTGCCCCCTCTGTGCTGTGGAAGCTTCTAGTCTACACTGATGAAAGAAACCAGTATTAAAGAACTGGTCAGGGATCTGAATACTCCCACAAGGCATTGTATATGCTGTACTATACACATGTAGGATGTAGTATATGACTGTAATACAATATAGGCTTCTATTATTGGCATCAGCATTTAAATGCACTCAAATAAACACACCGTTATATAAAAACGAACGGATGTCTGGAATCACTGGAGACCGCCGAAGGAGGAAAACAAGTGCAAAGCTGCTCGGAAATAATGAGTACACCATGTAATCACTGATTCATATAAATGGATATGATGATGCTAATGTCAGTACAACCTCAGCATTCCACTATGAGAACAGAACATTTTCCTTATCTCAGTTTGTTCTGACATCATCATGTTAGATCGACTCTTAACCTCAGCTGGAGCTTTGAAGACCGATCCGGTTCGCCTCTGCTCCCTTCTGCCTCAGCTCGGCCCTCATCATCTCCCCGATCATCTCTCATGGGCGCTGCCGGGTATTTGTTTGTCCGTGAGGCAAGACGCGAAGCCCTGTTTTAACACGGCACTCTGGCATGAGCCTCTCTCGCCTGCACGTCTTATTAAATGTATTTTTACAAATTCGAAAGCCTTTCTCTGTGAAATCTTTGTCTGTGTTCGAGAGAGCGTGCTTGAAGAACCCTGTAGGCTTTCAGTTTAATAGAGCGCTGCTGAAATCCATGCGCTGGACTGAAAAAAAAGAAGAGAAAAGAAAAGAAACAAGGCAGTATGTTTTTTATCCTCCAGACAATGAATGCTTTTTAAAATAAACCATGGCTTTTCTGCATACATCTCTCAGTGAGCGTTCGCTGGCTAATAGCTCGGGGAAAATCCTTTGTACCAGGCTGTGAATTTTCAGATTTTGTTAGTGCACTCCGTGATGCATTCACTCCATGACTGCTCTAGCCTTCTTCTTTTTTTGTCTGTTTGCTGTTTTCTTCTCTTCGACTAGAGGATGACAAGTGATTGGCTCCATCTCTGGATGCAGCTGGCAGCTTGTTAGAGCTTTTCTGGAGCGTGGCTAGCCCTCGCTCGGTGCAGGGATCACATTCATTTTTCAGCATTCATGAATATATTCTGTCATAGGTGATGGCCAAGACACTGGCACGGTGACACAACATGGGATCTGGATGCTCCGAAGCCAGACACAATATTTGCTTTGCAGGGGAAAACCTAATCCCATGCTGTATGCATGAGAATTTACACCAGAGGAAGTCATTAAGCAACTGTAGCTCTTTATGCAAGCCTGTGAATTCTTAGGAATCGATTAGCTTGGTGTTGGAGATGTTTTCTGTCTACCTTTATGAGCTTGTGGATGTATCCGGACTCTTCCGGGAAAGATCGCAAAAGCAAGGTATTTATCTAAGCGAAATTTCAGGCTTGATATTATCGTATCGTCTCATTTGATTTATGAGAGAAATTAATAAAAGTTTGAGAAACCTTGGGTTAATTGCTCTACCAAAGGTTTTTTGAACAAATTGGGATATAATCCTTTTATCCATGATTATGTTTGTCACGATAAGGTTCCATTCGCATGCATTTCTCTTGGTTTTAATGGCTACATGACTGAGGAACATAGACAGATCGAGAGATAATGATGAAAGAGGATGATGCAGCTAGGGCTGAGCCACAACCTGAGACTTTCAATGAGTCCATTGTTTACCAAATGGAGCTGCCTCCGGTCTTTTGTCGACCAAAAATAAATAAATAAATAAATAAAAAAGATACTCTGTGTGTGTTTGTGTGAGTCAACTCTGACTACTGCACTCAGAGGGAAGAGCATATGTCTGCCTTGGCCTTGCAACCTCACAAGCAGAGATAGATGTCACCACCTGAGAGAGCCGAGTGCAGAGAGATAGAGAGCTGCCCTGAGAAAACAACAACAGAGTAAAAGAGAGAGAGAGAGAGAGAGACCCAGTAATGAAAACAGCAGCTGTCATGGGGTGTTGTGTAGCTCACTGAAGTGGTGTGAATGGTTCCGTGCTGATAATTCACTGTGATGAGTCTGCAGCACAACGCACCCAATACACACACACACACACATAAACAAACACACACACTCACGCCGACTTCAGTCAAGAAGAACAGAGCACGCTCAGCTCACCCGAAAAACCTCACTGCTAATGTCAACATGACACCTCAAAGAAAACACTTCCTGTGCTTCGTCCCTATCGCGCCGTCCCAGATCGCAGCGATCCAGCTCAAGGTTATCTTGCATATTCTAGAAGAAAATTCCTGGTATTATTCCACTGTAGTAGTGCAAGATAAACAGGGACAATAAATGACTCCTATTACAGCGGAACATGAAAGGTGTCTCAGTATTTTTATGTTCACCGATGAATCTTCAAGCTTCTTTTTATCGTTGGATTATTCTCAGGGGCCAGCTGGTACAGATAGACTAGAAGGTTGTCGGGGTAAGGCTTTCACAGATTATTTGCTCCTAACATCATAATATGAGCAAAACACTCCTTGGGGGCAGTGTGTAAAAGTGATGAGTGAAGTTGGGGCTGATTTCTTTCAAGCCCAGGCTGTAAATTTATGAAGTGTATGAGAGACCCCTAGATTCGGGCTCCATGTGTGCATCTTCTTCACTGATATGTCACGTACGATTACTCTAATGAGCTTAAATAAAGAGATTATGTAAGGATTATTTAATTGTGAAGTATTCTTCCAGCATGCCTGGGGTGGATGGACAGTAAGTGGACGAAGCACTCATACTCCAGTCAAAGCAAAAATGATCCGAAATGAGAGATTTCTGACACTTCCTTTACACTGACCAACCACAGCGAAGTATGCAAATGATATGCAAATCAAATCTTCATACGATGTCTCTGATTCTAAACGGCATCTAAAGGTTTCCTTGCTACTGTGTAGCGACTCACACTGCGAGGGCAGAACACAGGGATACCAGAGTCCAGGGTTTGGAATAAAAGAGTGCAGTTTATTCCAACAATGTTTGCTTTGTGCAGCAAAAGAGGTGAGGTGCTAAGAAATTGAAGAGATCTTTAGGTTGGGCATTGGGTGCTTTGAGTGATGCAGTGCTCACTGGTGAGGCGAGGTGATGAGGCTGAACCCAGGAGGCTGGTGGGGTGCAGCGTCAGAAAGCATTATCCTTGTCCAAATCCAACGGCAAAGAAGAGACAGACGAAGGGGTTGATAGGCAAACCAAAAACCTCCTCTGTAGTGCTGCACCCCATGTGCTCTCTCTTCCTGGAAGTTTGGTCCGCCGTTCTGATTGGCCGCCGAAGTCTTGGCTCCGCCCTGTAGCCATGTGCTCCTCAACTTTCTATAACAATGCTGGTGCTGCAAAGGCGCTGTCCTTTCAGCACCACAGTGGTGTAGCACGAGGAAACATGGCTCTGAAAAGATCCTCCGCCGTTACAACTGCTAAAGTCTAGAAACCAAATGAAACTCATTTTCTCTGTGTTGATGTAGTCTAAAGACAAACTAATTAAACGAATTGTTATGAATTATCACAGTCCACTTTGACATTACAGCCTCTGTAAGCCGACTCTTACACAACCATGCAGGCAGCATCTTAATGACATTTGCTAATTCACGTCTGTCACTTTTCCACATGTTTAATTGCTCTTCTCCTTGCTTTCTCCTTCTCTGCTGCACTCGTTATTGAATCATTACACTATTAATAATTATAATGATGATGTGATGACAAGCTCCTGAATCAGAATAATGGTGCGGCGGCATCCAGGCGGCTGGAGACGAAACGGGGAGGCAGCCAGAAACACCCAGGGAAAAAAAATACAACGTAAGTGCTGCTATTAGATGTTTAAGTAAGGAATAAAACACTTAAGGGCATGCTGTTGGAGGAAACTAATCAATGGCGGGGCGTTGTGATGTCATTACTATCAGGAAGCGGATAACAGCGTCTACCTGCGACACAGCAAATCAACACCACAGTATAATTTCAGCGTGGAGATTTTCCTTAAATCCATCACTGTTGCTCATCTTTCCTCCTTAATTCTCCATTCTCTTTTGGAAATCCAATGTTTTAGAAGCTGCAGAGCTCCATTTTTTTTTTTACTCTTTACTTTCTCTTCCCAGCTTCAGTTTACTCAAGGCTTCTTTTCAGACAGGAAGAGGCGACGGAGTTCAGACCTCTCGAGTTTTCGAACAAGTATTCTAGATGGAATGGAGCTCATTTTGGAGCTGCTTGAAGGATGGACAAGGCTTGTGTCCCAATTTCATGCCACTCAGGGAGCCTCCACCGGGGCACGGCTAGCCGGCTAACCTCCAGCTGACCTTCCTTCTCTTTGTCTCTCCTTTTTCTCAGAGTTTTGCTTCCATTCCTCTTCCTCCCACAGTTAGCACAGATCACCGCTGGGAATCTTAAGTGCAGGTTGGAATGGGCTTCCAGGTTTTGACCAGCATGCTTAAATTAGCTGACAAAACTGCCTGTGGACGCTGAGATGAAAAAAATGGATGTGAAAAAAAAAAGAATCTGCTTTTGTAATAGAAAAATTATTTTTAAAAAAAACTGATCGTTATAGAAAGAAATGTTTGGGGATGCTAAATTGAATTCTGGTGATTGCTAGTTAGCATGACAGGCAGTTTTTTATTATTATTATTATTATTATTATTATTATTATTATCATTATTATTATTATTATCATTATTATTATTATTATTATTATCATTATTATTATTATTATCATTATTATTATTTAGCATAAAATCACCTGAATGTCTCTGTTTGATTTGGTGTCGTTCTTTACCCGGACCGTATCGGACCACAACCAGCAGTCTGAGAGAATCTGAGCAAGTAGCTGATCTTCCACTTGCTTTCTTCTTGGTCTTGGTGGATTTCTTATTAATTTTTATTAATGTTTTTTCTCGAAATTGACTGAATTGCAGAAAGCGGACCGAACGTGCTACGTGTTTTGGGTTGCAGCATTTTTTTTCCCTTTAGATTCTATAAGCTGATAAACTATGCTGCAAGTCCAGAACCGAACCGATCCGAACCACAGAGCTGTAGTGCTACAGACAGATGTGTTGGATTTATCTCAGTATGGAATTTTCTCTAGATTTATTTCATAGTTGTGTTAGTTTATGACTCATGGATGAAAATATCGTTTTTATTTGTAGACTGGAGAAATCATTGGAGGGATTCTTGTTCAGGCTACCAACATAAAAAAATAATAATAATCTTGCTTTATCCAGCCAGCTAATAGCTACGAAAGCACAGGGCGAGTCAGTCAGACCGTTTCAGTCAACTGGTATGTTGCGATAGAAAGGAAATCTTTTCTTTTACCAATGCTACAGCATGAAAAAGATGTTATTAAGGTAATAAAATAACACACCTGATTCATTTCAACAAGCTGTAAGATTCTGTGAAAGCAATTATTAATCATTCGAGCAATGCTGGGGATGTAACAGACATCACTACGATAGATGAATAATGTGATATGAAGTTAATGACGTCTGGAGCTGATCTGCAGATCCCGCAGTGTTCTCCGCTGTTTATCCTACTCCTGGCTCAAGGTTTTAAGGTTATAAGACGTTTTCTTTTGCGAAAAAAAAAAAAATCAATGCCTTGTTTAGCTTTAACAGACGGAGCCTCTGATTGCCTTCAGCGCTGATGTACTGTATAAGTCTCCACGGAATTTCTCACACAATTTTTCTGTTAAAGATTATTCCTTCATTTTTGGTAGAAAAGCTTCACATTGGTGTCAGTAGCAGTATTTAGGAGCTCCGTGTGGGTTCACTGTTTAACTGGACGACAGAAAATGAAGAAATGACTAAATAAGTCAGCATGGGATATTTTGAATTAAAGTCTCAGAGCCTGAACGTTGCTGAGGCATCCGCCTGAAAGCCGAGACCCAAAACTTGCGCAGATACAGTAGCTGAAATGGTGAAACGTAGAAAAAAGGAAAGAACAAAGTCACTGTCTTTCATCACAGGTCTATCGCCAGAGGATCTTCATCGTATAATCTGACACGAAGGGCACAACGTCTGTTACAGAATTCATTCAGAATTCATACGAGATTTCTTACTGTATTAAAAGACTGCTTTTAAAAAATTCAGGCTTCATGTTACAGGTCAACATCAGCTCTGAGATCTCCACCGTGTCATCATGCTAATGAGCAACATTAACTTGTATCCAGTGTTGAGTCCGTGTTGAGCGCTATGAGAACCGAATGAGAGACATCAAGACTCGAGCTGTACACATGAAACAAGTAATTGAGCAGCTGGAAGACTTCGTTAACAGCTAAAGTGAACAAAACTAACAAAAAGGAGGAACCGAAGCAGAAGCGTGGCCACGGGATCAGACTGGGGATCGGAAACACTTAAAGAAACCCAATTTAAGACTCGTTTGACTCGTCCCCTTATTCCGATTAAGCATGTAATTTAATATTATGGGAATTTATAATGAGACATGTCTAATTTATGAGCACATTGTGTAATTTTTGACTCGTAAATGCCTAGCGGTTATCATCAGCGTGCCTGGGAGGGAGAGCGGCGCGTGAGAGAGATGGCCGTGTCAGCTTTAATTGGCCGCAGGTCTAGCTAAGTATGCAACGATACAATTAAGCCATTCTCATTTTTCAGAATGATTGCCTTTTCACAGACAGGACTCTAATAGCTTGAGCAAAATCCGCAGCAGCACGGTGTCTCCCGTTTCAGACAGAGCCGGCTAAGGACGACGTAGCGCGTGCAGTGTAGAGCTTCAGACAGGTTTAAGTGTTAGGGTGTATGTGGTAACAGATAAAGGTAAATAGGTGTGCTGTGTGAGGAGCAGCTCTGTGAGAGACGCCGGCGTGGGCGGACTGCCACTGCTGCTGCTGCTGCTGGTGTTCATTTATGACAGAAAATCACACACACTCTACAGTTATGACACACACTGAAGGAGGGATAAACAACTGTGGCATCGATGGCAGATGTTCCTCGCACCCGGCCAAATCTATTCATAGAACCTGTGGCACCGGGCTGCGATAAGATATGATGTGCAGCTCATCAGTCCAGTGTGTGAAAGATACATAAAACAGCCAAGGGTTTAGCCTGATGCCGTTCAGAGCTATGATTAGCATTTGTTCTAATAGGAAGTGATGCGTTTAAAGAGGAACTTCTGACAGGAAGTGATTTGTTTTCTCTTTTTCAAGGCTGTGCGAGTGTTTCCTGTTGAGTTCCAAGGGTTCCAAAAAAACAAAAACAAGAGTGATTCAATTTGGTGAAGATTTAGAAACAGAGGGTTACAGCTACACTGAGAGAAGTTCTTTCACTTCCATCACCCCCACGTTGAATCCCCAGTCAGATCAAACAGGGCCAGAGACAGCTTCCTGTCAGGGTGAGTCAGGATAAGTGTAGCTGAAGATCCTCGGTGGCTGTAATTTCATAAGCAGCAGCAGCGAGAACACCGTCTCTATTCAGCTAATGTGATTACTGCTATTTCCCCGTGCGGACCAGCGCACACGCTAATCTAAAAAGAGCACCTGTGCCTCTCCAAAATGCAAATAAACCAAGCGGCAGAGGAACCGTGCGATCTCCAACAGGACCGGAGGAGACCCCTGGTCCATGGTGACTTCTAGGAAGAATGGGCCGAGTGGAAACGGTGATGAAGTTTTATTCATGGTCGTAGAACGTGAACTGATCTGGCGGTTGAGAGCGACAGTGAGGACGGAGACAGGAAATTGTCCAGGAAAAAAAAACAATCTGAAAGTGACAAAACACCTCGTCCGTCTGCGAGGAGCCTTGCATCGAACAAGAGGCGCCTGCTTCCCTAAGCGGTCGTTAGATCAGATATCACAGAGACAGAACCGGACCATCCGATCTCCTCTGGCCAGAATCATCTCTGCGACTGGCAAATCCTGGCTCAGGCGTGAAAAAAGAGGATCTCTGTGTGGAAGATGACTTTGAGGAGTCACACCTCTGAACACTACTCTCTCTCTCTCTCTCTTTCTTTCTCTCGGAGCTGAAGAGTTACACCCTGCCCGGCTGAAGTGCACTTTGTCATGGTGAAGAAAGGAGGCGAGGCAGAGAAGCACTATAAAACCTGCTTTATTGCACGGCAGAGAGGCACTTCAACAGAGAGCGTGTTTTTTTTTTTTTTTAATGAAGGGCCCAGGTGCCTTTAGCCATGCACACAGAGAAACAGAGAAACTGCTCCTGCCTTCTCCAGACTCCCAGGGTTCCATTGAGGCGTGCTTTTAAACGGCCAAATGTTTTACGGCAGCCGTGACGCGGGGATGAGTTTACAGTACCATCGCTTCCCGTTTCAATTCCGGCAGCTTCGCTTAACAGACGAAAAACGAGGAATTTAATTTGCATTTTAACTTCATGGACATGCAGAGATTTCTCGAGCGCTTTGCGAGCCATAAACTACAGCTGGTTAAAGGAAGGGTTTACGAGGCAAAATTCTATTTATACATGCCATGAATTGAGTCAAAGGTTATGATAAACCACATAACTTTCAACTTTTCAGTATTATATCATTTACAACTATTAGGAGGTGGAGCCTAAAGGGTGGCTAATATAATGTGTCCAGTGCAAAGGCATGAGTCAAGACTCTTATTGTTTGTGGTTTAGGTTGTTAGCTGTTGTAAGCTGCCACTGCTGGCCCCTGAGCAAGGCCCTTAAGCCTCAATTGCTCAGTTGTACAAAAAAAATGAGATAAACTGTAAGTCGCTCTGGATAAGGGCGTCTGCCAAAATGCTGGAAATATAAATATAAATCACTCATTAATTCCCACCCCAGCTGACTCACATGATGAAATGATCCACTTCGACGTGACTCAGGAACAGAAGAGTTTAACAAACTAGAAACCATTCAGGAACAAGTTTGGATTCTTCTTCATACGAGGTCTAGTGTATGAACAGAAATCGCAGAAAAAAAGGAAATGTCACCCAAAATGGCAGCGTTCAGCTACGTGTCGAAGATTTGTTCATGTTTCTAGGTTACAGAAATCCGTACAGTGTCCGCATTCATATATTTATGGTTGAGATTGTGTATAAAATAGACTTCTATTACTATTAGCCTCATTAAACAGGCAGCTCCAGTTTGGGACACCAGCTGATCCACTACATTTGCATCCAGGGGGAAATTGTGTGAATTTGATTTTGCGCCAAGCCGGCGCTAGAACATGAATGAATATTTGAATATCTACAGAGTTACTGCTCCGTGCATGGCTCTGGAAGTTTGCAGCAGCAGGGCAATAAAAGTGTGAACGCCTCTGATAAAAGCGAAGCTTTAGGACACAATGAAAAAAACATTTGAGACAGGTGGAGGATGTGCTGGCAGACTTCAAAGCTACGACACTAAGACAAGAGGACAGCGGCGCATGAAACTTTAATGGAGCACTTTAAAACTTAGATTAAAATAAAAACCGCCTCCAAACAACAGAGGGATCTCTCGGACGGAGAGCTGATCATATAGAACGCTCTTTCTGCTGAAATATATATCCTCAAATTACAAATCCGATTTGGCTCGAAGCGTGTGTGTGTGTGTGTTTGTGTGTGTGTGTTGTTCTTTTTCTCAGCCCTCGGCGCTTTGATAGTCTGTCATGAATTATAAACAGGGGCAAATGGAAAAAAAAACGAGGCAAGAGTTTTCAAACAATTCTGCCATTGTTTTATTAATAGTTCAATGTGTGCCTGGAGCTGTGGATCTATTTGTAAGAGAAATTGTGAAAGGAATATCTCTCTTTCTACCCTGAAGAGATGTGGAAGTCATGGGCGAGAAATTTGCAACAGGATGGTTGATGAATGTGATGGATTTGCAGGAAGAGTCGGTGGAGCAATTAGAGCAGAAACATTGATTAGGAGAGCGAGAGTGTCATCGGCTCGGGTCAGTCAGGGCTGCCGAGAGGATGCGCTTCAACACCATTCACATGTTCCTTCTGTGAACGCTTGCAACCAGTGTGTGGATAGAAGTGACTAGAAACATCCACCAGGTGACAAGAAACATCTATTAATCATCAGAAATGATTTAAAAAGCATATACATCCATCTGTTTTCTGTGGCGCTTATCCTACACAGAGTCGCAGGGAGCCTGGAGTTTATCCCACGTGGGACCACCTAGACGAGGCACAATCACATTCACAAACTGCAGACAGGTTAGAGATGCCAATAAGTCTTTGGACTGGGGGAGGAAACGGGAGAACCTGGAGGAAACCCTCAAACAACGAAGAGAAACCCCATAGACACACAGGACGGAGAATCAAACCTCCAACACTTTGCATGTCATATGAATTTGGCTTGTTGGTAAATATGAATGAAAATAATGCATCCAAAAAAAATCTAAAAATGTGTTTATAAAAAACATTAACATTCAAGTTAAATGTAAATGTAACATTGTTGAAGTGATAAAAAAAATCTTTCTTGATTTATGAATTATTAATTAAATAATTAATTAATTATTTTTAATATTATATATATATATATATATATATATATATATATATATATATATATATATATATTATATAATATTAATTTCATTTACTTTATATATATATATATATATATATATATATATATATATATATATATATATATATATATATATATATATATATATATTAATCTTTCAATAATCTTACCACATAATTTATTCACTACTGAAAGCCCCAGGAATCATAGTTTTATATGAAATCTTACATTAATGGTCTCCTCTTTGCATCTTACATATTTCACTTAAACAGTCTCACATTGCTTAGACCTATTATAAAGGAGACACTGGAAATATCTTCTGCTTTTAAGATTTAAAAATGACACTGATACTGGAGACTCCTTCCCTGAACCTCTGAACATCTGTGTATTACTAGAACCAATACATTACTCTAAGCTCCAGAGCCACTGGACAGACTCCAAGAGCTCTTTTGCCTCTAGGGTTGTTTCCGTTCCCAAAGCCTCACTGCCTCTTTGCAGACAGGATGTAGATTACGGATAATGAGAGTGCTAAAACGTGAATTTTTATGACTCGAATATGGTTTTGCAAAACTAATATTCACTCGCGCTCTAGTCCGATTATGAATGGTTAATTCCGCTTTTAATATTGAGGGTCACGCTTGTGTTTCAGTAGCACAGTACATGACTGTAAAGTACAGAATTAAAATTTCATTGCCGTTATTGTCCCTATTTATTCTAAATTATGCATGCTGCCGATGTATTATTCATAAAGCTACAAACTATGCATCTGATTCATAAGTAAAAATCTCTAAATCTTATAATAAATACCCAATTAAAATGAGTTGGTTTGAAAAGCCTGGCACGCAATGAGTCGACAAATCCTGTTTGACTGAAGCGAGCTCGCGCTGCAGACGGCCAATTTGAATTTCCGAACCGAAAAACAAGAGCTCTCGCGTTTAGGAGGGAGAGAGAGAGAGCCCCGAAAGCTTGAGATCAGATCAGACACGTTTTAATGAGCGCACGCAGATTAGGAGTCGAAAAAGCTAAACGTGTCTGGGATGTTTTTCTCCGCCTGGAAAGTCTCGAATGCAATGAGCGAAGGTTACTCTCGATAACAACTAGAAATATTGAGTCGAAGGTTTGTGTTTATTGAAAATAATAATAATAATGATAATAATAATAATAATGGAATAAATTCTGCTAAGCCTGCCGTCTCAACGTGCCCCTTTAAATCGCATCAATATCCCGAAGGAAATGAAAATCCTATACGTCTGTTTCATGTTGTTTATCTTTGCTTTGGATCTGGGGATATGTGCCGTGGGGAGAATGTGGATCTAGTGCCACAACATTTTAATGGCTGTTCCTTTGAAGGTGTCACTCAGTGTTTGAGAGACAAGAGAAGGAAATGAAAGCCTTCTCCTGTTCTGTCTCCAGTCTGTGCATTTACCTAATTATACTGTATAGGTGAAGAGGAACACTCGCAGAGCTGAATCAGACGGCGGTCACAGCCGGCCTCCGTCCCTGATGAGGTTTTCCGTAGAGCAATATGCCTAATGGCCGTCTCTCTCTCTCTTTTACTTTCCTCTCTCAGACTCGCTTTCATCCTGTAGTTAGCTCTGCCGCTATCTTTCTGTCCCTTGTTTGGAAAGATGATTAAATGGATTGTCGCTGCAAGTGTGTGTTTAGGTGTGTATACGCGAGCGGAGAAATAATGACTGACGGCCTTTTATCCCACGCTCGTTGTATGTTCCCGTTAGTCGCCTCAGATGGTCTGAACCCAACAAAACAGACTGCGAGTCCTCTCTTCATCCCTTCAGGCTGATACATAAACAATCAACTGCTTTGTGGCTTATTTGTGTCGTGTACCACGCAGTTCTGATTAGTGTTGATTCATTTTCCAGAACAGGAGCTCTGATATTAGTTCCGGCTGCAGGGATTATATTAATGCACTCCTTTAAGACGTGATCATTTTGGGTGTTACGACTTATATATGACTCAACACATACAGGGGATTAATACAGGTACATCTCATCTTATCTCATCTCGTCATCTTATAGACAGATTACAAAACGTGTGGAAATGATGACGTTGGTGATGTGAGTCAGATGTTCTCAGGACAGACGAGTGTACACGTTCTGAGGTTTCTCGGTAACTTGAAACGTTGCAGTAGCGTAAGTGATAACAGGGACTAAATTGTTTCCTGGATGTTCCACAATGTAACTATATACGGATAAAAAGTATCACGTGTTGTTTGTCTTGGTCAAATAATGTTGTGGTTTTAGAGTGTAAAGGAGAGCTCAGAGACACAGAGGAAGAATCCACGAATACAGTAGGTACTGAATGGAACACAGAAGGGACTGAATCAAATGTAGTAGGTACTGAATTGAATACAGTAGGCACTGAATCGAATGCGGTAGGTACTGAATTGAATACAGTAGGCACTGAATCAAATGCAGTAGGTATTGAATCGAATACGGTAGGTACTGGATTAAATGCTGTTGGCACAGAATTAATATAATAGGTACTGAATTGAATGTAGCGGGTACTGAATCAAATGTACAACGTACAAGATCGAATGTAGTAGGTACTGAATTGAATACAGTAGGTAATAAATCGAATGTAGTAGGTGAATCAAATACAGTAGGACTGGATCGAATGCTGTTGGCACAGCATGAATATAATAGGCACTGAATTGAATGTAGTGGGTACTGAATCAAATACAGTAGGTACTGAATGGAATGTGGTAGGTACTGGATCGCTTGCAGTGGGCACAGAATAAATACAGTAGGTACTGAATTGAATACAGTAATTAATGAATCAAATGCAGAAGATACTGAATCAAATGTAGTAGGTACTGAATCAAATGTAGTAGGTACCGAATTGAATACAGTAGGCACTGAATCAAATGCGGTAGGCATTGAATCGAATACGGTAGGTACTGAATCGAATGTGGTATGTACTGAATCGAATACAGCAGATACTGAATCGAATGCGGTAGGTACTGGATTAAATGCTGTTGGCACAGAATTAATATAATAGGTACTGAATTGAATGTAGTGGGTACTGAATCAAATGTACAAGGTACAAGATCGAATGTAGTAGGTACTGAATAGAATACAGTAAGTAATGAATCAAATGCAAAAGATGCCGAATCAAATGTACAAGGTACTGAATTGAATACAGTAAGTAATGAATCAAATGCAGAGGATACTGAATCAAATGTAGAAGGCACTGAATCGAATGTAGTAGGTACTGAATTGAATACAACAGGTACTGCATCGAAGGCATTAGGTACTGGATCGAAGATATTAGTTATTGAATCGAATTACTGGAATATTTTGGTAATTGCAATAACTTCATCACACAACCCCACTGTCTATAACAGCATGTGTTTCATTCCTTACATCCTCTAGCGATCATAGCTCTCTTCCACTCACATTCGATTATCACTAATCTACACACAATCCTTACATGTGGGCTTAGCAAGAGAGTCCTCGTGATCCTTAACGCTGACAAATTGACAAACAGCTAATGTTTAAAAACGCTTAGCTCTAGTCTTCAGTATCACACCACCCCCATCATGTTTTATTCCTTAACACGGCTATAAACATGTCACCCTACCCGCACTATCAACCAGGCCATTTTGCCAAATAAACACGGTTTCTGAGCGTTCGGGGAGAATTTAGCTGATTCCGGGTGGAGATGGAATAACTTGTGACAGACGAACTGTTCATGCCTGAAGCATCCACTCTGGGCTTAATTCAGTAAAAAGTAAATCATTTTCCTTTTTTCCTCCCAACTTTGAAAGCAGCGTGTAAAGAGTCGGTTTGAGGAATGAAAGCTCTCCGCTGATGCTCTGCTCTTTTGACAGGCAGATGCAGCGATGCTCATCTCACGCTTGAGATGCACATTTACACTTCAAAGCCTCCCGTGTGTTTGTTTAAGATCTCCAGCCTGCATGTATTCATGAAGGGAGGTACAAAGAATATATAAATAAATTAATAAAAGATAACAAATGCAAACAAAATAAAAAAAACACCTTTTTTTCTGTTAACATTCCTTTGGCGTGAATGTATATCTAATTCAATCGGGCATTTCTATATACACACTATTTCAAATAGATGCCTGATGCATGCTTCATTATTTTATTACTAATATATTATTACGGAGAACTATTATGAAATGAATTTCTGCTTCTTAAAATTGAAATCAAACTGTTGTTCAATCCACTGATCATATAAATGTTGATATCTTCATCCATTAGTGACGTACCAGGTGCACATCATATCATCTCCAAAGCCATAAATGCAATATTCATAACATCATTGTGATATTTCTTACAAAAAAATATCGCTTATTGCTATCTCGATCATTAAAAACGACCTACTACAAGAGAATTTACCCGTAACAGCCATCCAGCGAGAGCTTTAAATGAAACCACAGTGGCGCAGAAGGTCCACCAGTGCGTGCACTCGCTCCGACTCCTTCCCCTTGCAATTCAGTCTGCTGGTCCAGTTATACGCAGCCATAATAGAATCAGCCATCATATCCACCGTTTCCATCTGGCTCGGTTCTGCATCATCAAACTTTATCCGGAAATTACACTGCATTGTGCATTGCGCAGAGAAAACCCTTGGCTGCAGTCATCCTCCTTTCACTGACATCTACTCCCGTATGATGAAGAGGAAAAAAAAAAGCAGGGAAGGTTATAACCAAGTAGAACAACCTAGCATAGGACTTTAAGGGCTAGGAGTAACAAAGATTCAGATCCTGAAATAAAGGACTTGGAGACTTGACACTTACTAAAACTCAGAGCCTAAGATGTAGGATTGAACTAGGCTAGGATTAACCACAAATGC
This sequence comes from Hemibagrus wyckioides, assembly GCF_019097595.1. Classification (NCBI taxonomy): domain Eukaryota; kingdom Metazoa; phylum Chordata; class Actinopteri; order Siluriformes; family Bagridae; genus Hemibagrus; species Hemibagrus wyckioides. Next base: position 18,399,318 of record NC_080730.1, read on the forward strand.
GGCCTGTTCTAAGCCTGAAACTGGAGCCCTAAAAACTAGGGTTAACCAAGAATCACAGCTAGAAATCAAATGCGGTAGGTACTGAATCTAATGTAATAAGTATTACATCAAATGTGGTAGGTACTGAATTGAATACAGTAGGTATTGAATTGAATGTAGTGGGTACTGGATCAAGTGCAGAAAAGACTGAATCAAATGTAGAAGTTACTGAATCAAATGTAGTAGGTAGTGAGTTGAATACAGTAGATATTGAATGGAATGCGGTAGGTACTGAATCGAATACAGTACTGTAGGTACTGGATCGAGTGCGGTTGGCACAGAATGAATATAATAGGTACTGAAATAAATGTAGTGGGCACTGAATAACCTTGTGGAAGGTTCAGAATCGAATGTAAAAGGTACTGAATTGAATGCAGAAGGCACTCAATCAAATATGGAATGTACTGAATCGAATGTAGTAGTTACTGAATTGAACACATTAGGTTTTGATTCGAATGTGGTAGATACTGAATCAAGTACAGTATGTGCTGAATCGAATTCAGAAAGGAATGAATCAAATGTAGAAGGTACTGAATTGAATGCAGAAGGAAATTAATCAAATGTAGAAGGTACTGAATTAAATGTAGTAGGTACTCAATTAAATACAGTAGGTATTTAATGGAATGCGATAGATTTGAACTGAATACAGTAGGTACTGAATCGAATGTAGTAGGTACTGGATCGAATGCAGTAGGTACAGGATCAAATAACATTTGATCTTAACCTTAACATTTTTATCTTTGAGACGCACTGCTTCAAGAAAAAAAATAAAAATAAGAAATCATACGTTTTACAAGATTAAGGAATAAAAGAGTGGGATTGTGAAAATGCCATGCTGCAACAGTACATTCATTTTTGTCTTTGAGCCGGACGCTGAGGCTTGACATTTTAAAATATTTCTGCTTGGATTTTTCCAATATGCTCACACTGTCCTGTTCCTATATCAGTGAAATAGGACAAGGCTCACATTGATCGGATCTTTCTCTGTGTGTGTATATATATATATATATACAATAATAGAGATAAAATGTGAAAAAGAAAAAGAGGAAGAACTTTAAAGAGACAAGCCAAGGAGTTTTTACAGTGGGCAAAAAAAATCGACCACGCTGACATTAGCGTATTAGCAGGTCCCTCAGCCAGCCTGCTGCTCATCGACAGGGCCTATAGCCGGAATAAAATCATTCTCATTAACTGCTCATCTCTTCGCTGGTTTTTTCGCCGCCTTCACAGGCGAACACGTCTTGAGAGACGCATTGATCCTGTCCTTCCAGAGTGAAAATGTCTTCCAGAGGAGGAAGTCCTTCATCTTCCGCAACATATCGACAGCGCGAAGCTCCGTCGATGACTTTTAAAGTACACACAGAGCGCATGTTTACTCGAGCCAAATCTACAAGCAATCGTTCAACCGCGATGAACGCATGGTCACGATTCTGGTGTTGCTGAAAAAAAACAATGCCAAGACAGAGAGATGTAAGTGAAAGTGGAATAAATGCAAAATAACGCCGCATTCTAATATTGAGTTTCGTTTATTACATGATGAATTCATGATGAGTTTTTCAGATGTACGACACACGGTTTTAGCGATCTACTTCTTCTCATCACGTGAAACTGAACCTCCTCAGATGCTGAGACACGTTGGACATACGGAAGGGTTTCACTGCAGCTCCACCTTGGTGTGCCTTATGTGCAGGACCCATTTATGTCAAGGTGTGTAATCTTAGTCAAAGAGACAGGAGCAGAGCCCTCGTCCTCCTCCACTGTCACCGTCGCTGTGCACCGAGACGCCGAGACACTCCGCACACAGTCCCACACCTGTCAGAGCGCACCATGTCCTCGCGCTGGATGCGCCGAGCCGTTTGATCTCTCCGTGTTGGAGAATAAACGCGTCATCACACGAGCACGCCGAGTTACGCCATGATGAAAGAGCAAATAAGCGACTGCTGACACGACGCACTGATAAAAAGCAGTTTAATATGTGCTCTCATCAATCTTCCTCTCACACTCGGGTTCTGGGCAGCAGGAGGGGAAATGGTGCTAATGTAAAAAATAAAATAAAATGCTGACACTGGGAGAAAGAAAGACTTCTGACAGGTATGAGAGGGACTGTAGATGTGAAAATTGTTTAAAAGGTGAAAATTATTGACACGACTTAGCTCTTAGTGCAGCATGTAGATCAGAGAGGAAGGAATGAAATGAAAAGCTGGAAATGAAATCAAGTGACAGAGCAAACAGTCTGAGAGGAGATATTACTACTATTACTATTACTTTTAGAACTACTATTAACATTACTACTACTACTACTACTGATATTAATACTAATACTGCTGCTACTGCTAGTACTAACACTACTATTACTACTACTACTGATATTAATACTAATACTGCTGCTACTGCTAACACTACTATTACTACTACTACTACTAGTAATATTAATACTAATACTACTACTACTACTACTGATATTAATACTAATACTGCTGCTACTGCTAACACTACTACTACTACTACTACTAGTAATATTAATACTAATACTACTACTACTGATATTAATACTAATACTGCTGCTACTGCTAACACTACTACTACTACTACTACTACTACTAGTAATATTAATACTAATACTACTACTACTACTACTGATATTAATACTAATACTGCTGCTACTGCTAACACTACTACTACTACTACTACTACTACTACTAGTAATATTAATACTAATACTACTACTACTACTACTACTGATATTAATTATCACTAACACCGCGCTGCTACTGCCAACACCACCACTACCACTACTACCACTCAGCAATATTAATGCTTACCACCACTACTGCACCACGATAATACTAATACACCAGCCTGCCACCGCCAACACCACTAACTACCATTACCACCACCACTTGCAACATCACCAACACCAATACCACTACTACCACCACCGATGGTATTAATACCAACACCGGCGCTGCTACCGCCAACACCACTACCACCACTACCACCACCAGCAACACATCACCAATACCGCTGCCACAACGCCAACAACCACCACTACCACCGACACAATACCAATCACCGCAACGCTACCGCTAGTACCAACACCACTATTTACCACTACCACAACTACCAGTAACATTAATTGGCACCGCCGCCACCGCTTCAACACCACCACCACTACCACCACTACCGATATTAATTAATACCGCCGCCAGCTAACCCAACACCACTCATTACCACTACCACAACCAGTAATGATTAATACTCAATACCGCTGCGCTCTACCAACACTAGCACTACCACTACTCACCGATATTAATACTAATACCGCCGGCGGCACCGCTACCCACCATTACTACTACAACCACCAGCAACATTAATACCAATAGCCACTACCACTACCACCGATATTAACTACCAATACCGCTGCGCTGCTGCCAACTACTACCACTACCACTAGCCACATTAATACTAAATACTGCACTACTACTACTAGTAATATTAATACTAATACTGCTGCTACTGCTAACACTACTACTACTACTACTAGTAATATTAATACTACTACTACTACTACTACTAGTAATATTAATACTAATACTGCTGCTACTGCTAACACTACTACTACTACTACTACTACTACTGCTAGTACTACTACTAGTAATATTAATACTAATACTGCTGCTACTGCTTCTACTAACACTACTACTACTACTACTACTACTACTACTAGTAATATTAATACTAATACTGCTGCTACCGGTACTAGTACTAAAACTACTATTACTACTACAACTACTAGTAATATTGATACAAATACTGCAGCTACTGCTACAACTACGACTACTACAAATATTATTAATACTTAATATTAATATTGATTGATTTCTATTTGATTGGTTTACCTTTATTTATTTATTTATTTATTAAAACTTATTTGATGTGCAAAATCTTAACATGATGCTTAGTTCTTGAAATGATAAATGATTTAATTAAGTCACAGTCTAAACTATAAAGCAGATCTCAAATTATTATCATTATTAGTTATTAATAATAATAAGGCAGTATAATATATCCTGTATAAGCAATAAAGTCCTAAGCATCTAAGTTTAGATGATGTATATATTGTCCTCAGGGAAACCTTCAGCCTGCACAAACAAACCGCTCACATTATTACAATATCGTCCCATAAATCCGAACTCAGTTCCCAATCCTCTCTAAGATATCTGCCAAAGTAGCTTTGATGGCAGATCGATATATATTTAACCCACACGCTCTATTTTTGATAACGATCATGAATAAGCCGGGTTCGAAAAGACTGGCTGTTTGTCTCTCAATCATTAAAGCGATCCAGATCTCCACAAACATTTGCAATAATAACTCTGATCCAGTCATATTTGGAGCTCTGCTGGGTTTCGGCTTTTCGTCTGTAGTAAACAAATTGAACTTTTTCTTTAAAAAAACGAGGACGGTTCAGATCGTAATAAATAGACACTCCATGCTCTTTTAATGTACGTTTTTATGTCTAATCCCACAGATCGTGAGCATGCTGCAGAAATCACCGGATCAGCCTCATTGTTCCAGTACTTACGGATCGCTAAACCAGTAAATGAAATATAGTTTACTCTCGGACATTTGTCACGTCGGCGTACCACAGACCCTGAACTCGCAAAAACGTGAAAACTGATATCGATATTTCGTCATTTTCATCATCTGCTCATTCAGCTCTTCTGGTTTAACGTGGGTGAGGAGGCAGCGATCGATTTGAGATGTTCGAGAACGCTGGAGGTGTGTGTGTGTGAGCTGACATTAAAAATACATGCATTTACATCAGACACCCTTATCCAGACAGACTTAAACTTTTTATCTCATGTTGCACAACTCAGGGTTAAGGGCCTTGCTCAGGGGCCCAGCAGCTTGGGGAACAAGAGATTCACAACCTTCTGAGTATTAGGCCAACACCTTAATCACTGAGCTACCCATACATATATATATGTATATAAACAAAGTTCTCAAGACTAAAAGAGTAGCAGGTTTCTACAAGGGAAGATATTTCTAAATCAGTGAAGTGGAGTTATTGTCCATGCAGGAAGTGTTTTATTGCTATTATACCACGTTTAACGACTCGTCATACTTTTATCCCTTTGTGGAAATGAGGAAAGAGTCTTTTATAAACTATAGTTCTTTCCATGGATGTTCCACACAATCATTTCCCATTCAGTGCACTTTAAGATGATCCACAGCCAGTGACTTTTGGAAAAGCTCCATTAAAACATCAGCATCAAGTTACTTCCCTGCGAGGAAGAAGACTCAAGATACAGAAAAACAGTTTAGCACCAGGACGAACCCTGAAGATCAGCTGGCTGGCTACTGCTAGGAGATAAAACGTTTCTTGTAGTAGCAAATGATCTTCTGTCCTGTCGATGTATATATATATATATATATATATATATATATATATCTTTATATGTGTGTAAGTTTTCACTCGGCATCACAGCGAGATGCCGGAATGTTCCGGGGGAGAGAAGGTGGAGCGAGCGACTGCCTCAGGTGAGTACAAGTTGCTCGGCGAAGTTGAAGAGGATGAACCCGAAGAGAGGATGAGGATGAGACGCCTGTTCCCCAGTGCTTCACAGCGACGCTGACTCAAATCCATCCTGGCAGTTGGAGGAAGCTCTGCTCCACCCTCTCGCTGCTCCTCTGAGCTCAAACGATTGAAATGGAAATAAAAGGAGGCTTCAAATGAGCAGTTTGGCAGCAGTGCTTCTTGGCACACTTTGAGATGTTAGCATGGTATTCTAACTAGTGCTCGCAGTCGCCTCAAATATTTATCATCCGTAAGGACAGGATGCTAATTGCAGGGGACAGATGAGGCGCATTGTGTAGAGAAGTCTCTCGGTGGTACGCGACTGTTTCCTGTTCACAAGTACGAAATGGGAAGAGCGCTCCGAGGATGAATCGGTTGCAACTTGAACATTTCGGGTCGGATAATCTACTCTGGGTTCTTTGTGGTTGTCTTAACACACTTCCCTGAGCATTATAAAGCACTCGACAGCACCGTGTGAAAAGAAATGTCTGAACGCTTACGGTCGTAACGTGTGGTTAGGGGCAGGATACAAGTGCGTGGGTCGATAAACAACCTCTAGATAAAAAAATGTAACAGGCACGAGTCAAGAACATGTAATAATCCTCAGACATGAACGGTACAGCGAATAGGATTTCACTATGAGGGCGGGACACAACAGACAGAAATAGACAAAACAATTACAGACTGAATTCAGGACTAGTCGAGACACTAGATAAACAAAACAGTGAGTGAAGTCAAACAGTAACAAAAACAAGAGGAGGAATTCTGACGCTGGTGTGGTGTTCACTGCTCATGGTTTCAGGTTTTTGGGTATCTTCATACTGTAGATGTTCCTCAGTGCATTGCTTGTTCAAGAACTTTGGCTGCAGTGATACCAAGATGTTTAAACTCCACTCTCACAAAACTGAACCCAGTTATGAGTACTAAAATTTAAATTCTGCTAAATCTGAAAGTACTGAAATATAGTAGTATCTAATCTAAACAGCTAAACTAGATTTTCTACTCATTTCTCTTTGGCAGTGTTTACTATTCAGTCTATTTTGATTTCTTTTTTTTTTATTTTTTCTGTTGAATTGTTTGAATTTTTTTTTTTCATTTTTCTGATTTTTTAAAACATTTATTCATTAAAATTTCACTGTCAAATTGCTAATTTATTTTCTTTATTTAAATTAATTGATTTTATTAAATCTATTTATTTTTCGTTCCTTGTCTTTGCAGTAAGAAAAATTATTATTATTATTATTATTATTATTATTATTATTATTATTATTATTATTATTTGTATTACCAACAAAGTCCTTTTCGTTACCAAAAAGGTAAATTCACAAGAGTTTTGAATTTCAGCAGAAGTGATTAGACATAAATATGGAACATCTGACCCGATCTGTGTAAATACATGCTATAATGTATATATATATATATATATATATATATATATATATATATATATATATATATATATATATATATATATGCTGTTTATTCAAGCAGTTTCATGCAGATCAGTGATAAACTTAAAATACCTGTTTTATTTCTGCTAAATAACACACACGCACAAAAAAAAAATCACATGCTGTGCCCTCAGACAAACTTACATTTATTCATGTTCAGCTTGAGTCAAAGAAGCGCTTTACAAATCACACTTCCTTTCATGCACTTGGCATTCATGTTTTTTTGGGGGCTAACATGCGCGGCGGAGGTTAGATAAGCCGTGAGTTTGTCGCCTGCTGAAAAAGTCGGAGGATTGAGCGGAGCTGGCTTTGAATGCGATTCATCGACTCCCTGCTTCGAAAGGTCACTCGTGAATGCTGGGCCTCTGCGTGGCACCAATATGGCTGCCCATGGTGGGGATGGAGAGAGGACGAGTCCCGCTGGGCTTCTTCAGCCGGAGTGTTTGTGTGGGTCTGTGTGCTGCATGGACACTTACAAAATTTTATAAACTCTCTCTCTCTCTCTCTCTCTCTCTCACACGGTCTGAGAAAAGGAAATAAAACTGAGCATGAAAAATGTTCGAACGTTCACGCGCACATATGCACTGCATACACAGAGGGCATTATCATGAGTCGTAAAAGCAACGCGATCGATCTATCAATTAATCCGACAAGCTGTTGATGAGGAGAATGATGTCAATGAGACGTATGATGAGAATAGTGACAGTACATTTATTACAGCTTATTACTGGTGTCTGATCACCATCTGTGATATTGGATGAAGCTAGAGGTCCCTTCCCCTTAATTTCATCCTGATTAGAATTCAGGAGGTAAGAAATTTTCATAAACACACGCACACACACACACACACACAATATACCACTTCATCTCCAGGTTGCTTAATCACTTAATGGCTCGCTGTCTTAAACTCCAATCAAAGAAATAAGAATCAGATTTATTTTCTACTTTTCTCAAGGATTAGTTTGTATTTGCGGTACATCTTATTCGATTGCGTGTGCTCGCATGATATGCTGCAATCAAAAACACTCTGTATGTAGTGACCTCGTACTTTAGTCCTGTGATTGCATTCAAGGAATCAGAACACAGGGTGAAGCATGTGGGATTCCCCTCATGATGTTATTGCTTAGTATCCTTTGTCAGTCTATTCAACTTGTAATGTGAGTTTAATTCATTACAATTCTTTTTCATGCTTAAATTTGTCTTCTTTTTTTTTTCATTAGCGTGGGTTACACAGTTGTTTGCTTTCTTTAATAAAACACTCACACAGGCAGCCCTATTTGTGACAAGTGAAATAAAGCTTAAGCATTACACACACATTTTCTAACGCCTTCAGGCAGTTATTATTAATGGGAGGTCACCTCTCTCGTTAACTGAGGTCTAATTCATCTACGTTTAATGTGAAATTGACCAATGGGGCACAACAAAAGAGGAAGCGAAATAGAGAGAGGAAAGAAAGATAAAGAAAGATGTGAGAGAAAAGAGAGAGAGGGAGAGGGAGAGAGAGAAATCACCATTTCAATTATGCTACGGCGATTGTTTTTATCCCCGGTACAGGTTAATGAAACTAATTATTCTTCACAGCACAGGAGCTTCTGCTGCTGTAGATAATTGCTCACCGACTCCTACAGCACAGCTCTATTCTACCACAGAGTGGAGACGAGACACAAACACACAACCTCAGCATTTACGTCGCTTCGTAAGCCACATCAATTTAGCGTTATTCATTTCTTTTTTATTGATTTGTTTTTTATTTTTGTTTGTTTTAGTTTTTAAGGATAGATGAGGAACAGCCTCTGTTAAGTTCATTTATCACAGGTGTTTTGCTTCTAGATAGAGTCCCTCTTGTCCAATAGCCTTATATTATCTACAAATCTGGTGGATTCTTGTATACAGTATATCCTTAGGGGCACTATGTGTGCATGCCTAGGGGTCAATAAATAAGTTAAATTGTCTTTATTTGTCACATATACAATACTGCACAGTGAAATTCTTTCATTGCATATCCCATCCTTGGGGGTTGGGGTCAGAGCACATGGTCAGCCATGAGGCAGCACCCCTGGAATAGGGTGGGTTAGAGTCCTTGCTCAAGGGCCCATTGGTGGCAGCTTGGCGGTGCTGGGGCTTGAACCCCGATCAGCGACCCAGAGCCTTAACCACCTGAGTTACTACCGCCCCCAGTTGATTTATTGGGCGCCCCCAATTGAAATAGGGGTCAATTGACCTATTGTTACCTTTTGGGGAAGTTGGAGGAAACCAGAGAACTAGGAAGAAACCCATGAGGATTTGGGGATCCATGAGAACATGCTAAACTCCACATCTACATTACTAGATCAGTATGAAGGGTAAGAGTTGCACATGGAAAAATCCGAAAATATAGAAAGAATTGGTAGCTCTATAATAACCTGTGCTGCTAGGCCTTCATTTTTATAGATTCATCTTTTTTGGCAATTATCAATATATTACAATAGTTCATCAATATACAGTATATAAGTGACCAAGTGGAAATCAGGGTAGGAGGAAAGAGACACATGTAAATATACACCCGAGGAGATCTATTGATGAGTGTCCCCGGGCAGGAGCCAGACGGGTGGCCTGGCATTGAGACGTATTTTCAGTAGAAAGAAGAACCACATCTTTATAGCTTTCCAGGAAGACTAAATTGAAATATGTCTCTTATCTATGATTTCTTTTATTTTTAATTCAATTCATTCAATTAGACAGAAGAGACCAGTAGGAAGTAAAAATTCAACACATTCCCTGCAAAAGAACAAATTGCCTTTTGAATATTTAATTGAAGCTCAAAGCATTAAAAGCAGAAATGGCAACAAAATGCTATTTGATATTCTCTCTCTCTTTCTCTCTCCCTCTCTCCCTGTCTTTTTACCCTGAAACACTCATGGAAAGAGCTATCAGCTCTGAAAGGACTAATCTTCAATATGAAAGCAAGTGTTCAAGATTCAGATTGCTAAAATATCGATTTAAAATGGGCCTCACCTTGTGTGCTGCCTTGTTTTAATGCCAGCCATTGATTGTGACCTTCTTGTATACAAATGGCTCAAGTCTGGAGAATGCGTTCGAATGGATTCTTCCCGCTTATATTCAACGTCGCCAAGGCATGTGGAGGCCAATCAATATGCTATAACTCAGGCTAAGTTTCTTCAATCAGCATTAGACCATGTGAAATATAATGCCAGGAAACTAAGTTAAAATAATTCGATTTTATTTGTTTAGCACTTTTAATAGACTCTGCCAAAAAGCAGCATCACAGAAACTGGGATATAGATTCAGGTGCTTAATAAACAGGCCAGAGGTGATATTGAAGGTTGCCTTGCACCTCCAGGGTTGGAGGTTAGGTTCCTGCCTCTTCCCATGTTCTTCAGTTTCCTCCCACAGTTCAAAGACATACGTTGCAGGTTGACTGGCATCTCTAAATTGTCTGAAGCATGTATGTGTGCGACTGCGATTGCGCCCTTCAGTAGGTTGGCGCCACTGTCCCAACCCTTGTGCCCTGAGTCCCTTAGGATAGGCTCCAGGTTCCCTGTGACCTTATGTAGGATAACAAGCTCCAGAAAATAGATGCATACCACTTATTTTTCCAATACAGATACTGAAACCTTGAGCATCAGCTGATATCAATACTCATCCAATGCTTTTGTAAACGTTTGTAAACGTAACATGTTTGTGTAGGATAAGTGGGACAGCAAAATTAATAGATAGATGGACAGCATAAGGACAAAACCTTGAGTAGAACCTGGCTCAAAAGGAAACCCTTCCTTTCCTGGGTGACACTGGGTAATGGGATTATAAATCATTACAGTTTGCAGGTGTAGGGTTTATTGAAGCAAGGGCTGACTTGAGCATAAATAGTTTTTGGAAGTGCACATCTTTAGGATACCCTTGAGGGACCAAAACAGAAGCAGAAGGTTAGTCACAAGTGCTGAAACTCCAAGGATGAATCAGGATGAATCAAGGAGGACTAGTGGATGAGTATGTCAAGATCTGGCTGTGGCATCTCATCAGACAGCAGACATACACATACTGTTTGAGAGAGAGAGAGAGAGAGAGAGAGAGAGAGAGAGAGAGAGAACAGATTAGGTATGCTCTTTTCCTATATTGGCTTAAAAGAGTGGACTGTTCGAGTGTAAGCAGGTCTAGCTATGACAGCATAAATAATAAAGCATAAAAAAGCAAACAGACTGCATCAAAATTTCTCTAAGCCCATGAACACCCAGATTTCTTCCTTTACCTCAGAGAAAATCTATTTATTAAAATGCCAAACTTAAGGATTGAGACTGTGGCTGAGTTTCAAACACTAATTGGAGGGATGCTATAGGCTTAATTATTCTAGGTACTACTAAAGAGCCTGCACCATGTAATTGAAGCATGCATGAATACCAGAACATAATAAACCAAAATGTTGCTTGTACTGTGAGGAAAAGACATTCAGTGCTATGTTGGTCATTAGTAGTAATTTATAATTAGTGCAAAAAAGTTTGTACTGGGATTCTAGGTAATGTAGCGAAAATGCGGATTATATGGTCAAACCTTTTCGTTCTCAGAAATACTCAGGCTGCTGCATTGTCAGATCCTTTTTAAATGGAACCATTTTTATGTAACATACTAAAATAGTGTTTAAAAAAAAAGAGGCAAGGATCATTCAGGTTCTTTTCTTTTCCTTACCCTGCTCGAAAATATGTGATGGTTACAGAGCCTGGACCCAAACAGATTTGACTTACAGTGCAACTATCCTGAGCTTAACTGTTCTGCTGTGAAAAATGAGAGCGGGCCAAAGATGTCAGCTAGATTTACTGTGTAAGGTTTGGAAGACTGCCTGCATTTCACCATTTCACACTCCTATCCACACCAAGTGGAGGCCAGTGAGCTCCAAGTAGGTCAGAACTATTCCTGGTCTCTCACCATATGCTAAAAGAGAGGCAGAGGGAGACGATGGGAAAAAAAAAGGACAAGATAGTTAGTTAGAGAGAGGTGGAAGAGACTACGAGAGAGGGAGGGAGTGTGAGTGATGTTCACAGTAAGTAGATGGCAATGCATCAGTCTGTGTAAATGGACCAGCTGCCACAGCAGATGAACAAAACTCCTGGCACCGGTTTCAAGGCCACAGCCGGTTCTCTGAATCCACCTCCCCAAAATGCAAAACTCTACAAAACAGGCTGACCTTTTTACTACTAAAAGCTAGAAATTGGCTTTTATAAGGGCGTAACACACTTTCCATTACATTTACATTCATTTTATGCCTGTTTTCCTCTCAACGCTGTTCACCGACAGTCCTACAGGTAATGTTGGATATGAAACACGTGTGCCAGAAACACGGCTAAACCCTAGAAATGAATCTCTTTGTTCACAGACAAAGAAGCGGTGGTGGCCGGAACTTTGGTGTGCTAAGTGAAATTTCGTACTTTTACCCATGGCCTTCCCTGAGGCAAAGACAATAAACAAGAATGAATATACACAGGAACGGGGTTTGGATTGGCTCAGCTCGGTCTTCAGAATTCCGTATGTTCTGCTTTCCATATGCACATATTTGAGTTAAGGACACATTGGTATTCCGACCACAGAGTTAAACTCTGGCATACGGTTCTACTCAGACAGCGATATGAGAGAGGCACACAGTTATGTGTGATTCTGACAGCAAAGCCCATTTTTCTAAGTACCCCTCAATGCATCATGGAGCTTGAGGCAGGGGCTGCAAACCAAGAGGACTAACATTTGTAATCCTGATGAAAAGTATTTTGGCCTGCTGTTCGACTCATTGTGCTGTTACCCCATTTCGGATGGTTTTTATATGGTGATACGGCTATAAGAGAGACCAGGAATGTAATCATCATTGTCTAGTCGGTCTGTTTATACATTATTGAGACAAATATATTCATATAGAATGTTACTTGCACACTGTTTAGCGTCTAGTGAAGAACCTGAGTATTTTCAAGTGTTTATTCAAAATTAATTAAGCATGAGCATGAACCACATTCACAACAAGATCATAATCACTACATGTCAACATAAATGTAGGCAGTTGATGGGGAAATTATACAGCATTTTCCCTCTACCCATGCATATAACTCGCAATGGAGCGCTAAGCAATACACAAAACAAGGGTTATTGCTAATTTCAGCAGGCAACTTCACCAATAAAAAGAGTAACTCTGCGAACTAACCGAAAGTACCCATGTGAGTCAGGTGTTTTAGCAGGGCTAGTGTTTTTATGTGAGACCAGGCTCTGCATCAGAGACGCCACTGACAGAATCCACCGGTGGGGGAGAAGCAAAAGAAGTAGCTGGAGGAGATTCTGTCTCAGTATGAAGCAACAGCATTAGCACATTCTCGGGAGAACCACCCACTGTTCTGGTCAACTCTGTTACAAATTAGATAGCGAACAGAGAGAAAGAGAAGGCTACAAAGAGCAAAAGAGTAGCTAATAAAGGTATGAGCAGGAGCAGTGTGATCACTGAGAAGTGAAGTTTGCACACTGTGAGGTTCGTGAGGCAGCACTGGGGGTTGTGAGAACCAAGGTGCAGAGGCGGCTGCTAATACTGAAGGGAGGAAAAAAAAAAAAACCTGATTAGATTTCACACAACAGTCTCACACAACCATGTAGAGGGAAAAGGGACCCGGAGAGATGGAAATAAATGAGTGAAATATAGAAAGTTAAAATGACTTTGTCACTCTTTATGGAGCACAGAGAGAACAACGTTACGTCGGCTTCGCAATCGAATCAAAGTTCATTTTTGAGCCGGTTTCGTGCTCGCTGGTAATCTTTGCTGTTGCTGATCTGGTTAATCTGTCTGTATTACTCGTCAATAATGTTAGCAATGCTTCTGAAATGGATCAGAATTCCTGTGCTGAAAAAGAAAAGAAATGATTTGTGCTCTCGTTGCAGCGAATTGCAAAACTAAAAGACACAGGCACAAGGCTATTTTATAACATCATTTATATAAGAGAGAACAAAATGTGATAACCAGAGCTCCTTTATGAGCAGGAATATTAGCATGCATACTGCTAGACTTCGTCTAGCACACCCAAGGTTTGTTCTTCAGTTTGGTTCTAGGTTTGCTCTCAGGAATGGTTCAGAGGAGAGCAATCTTAACCGTCATAAGAAACCCTAATAAACTCTTTTACATAACCATTTTACCATGTACTCTACAGGGAAGTAAAGGGTTTCATTTAGCTTCTGAAACCCCTCTAGCAGGGAAACACTAATTGATTCATCTTCACTAATTGATCTTCATTAATTACTTTATTCGGGTCAGGATTGCAGGGAAGGACGTGGTAGCTAGGGTGTAAGTTTGAATCCCAGCTCCGCTAAGGTGCCACTGCTGGGTTGCTGAGCAAGACCCTAAAACCTGCAACCCTCCCATTTTATTCAGGCTTGAGACCGGCACTGAGAGTTCACTCATCAGTGGCTGGGTTAGCTCCCTGCCCGGGCCATGGCAATGAGAGGAATGTATTATGTATAAAAATATTGTAATTTATATGTATTTGGTCAAGCTTTTTACCTCAAGAACCTTGTGATCGATTGGCCTGTCCCTGTTGTACCTCCTGCCTCCTGCTCAGTGTTCATATCCTCAAGGGCTCGTTAAATGATAACTATCTTTATAACAGAGTTCTGCTTGTAACCTTTTATAAAAAGGAAACTCTGTGTACATACTGTCTTAAGCAACTATAAAAATTGCATTTCCCTGGCCCAGAATTTAATGCTGAATGTCATTGAAGACATGGGTCATATTGGTGCTGTGACATTTCAGTTCCGACAATAGAGTAATGATAGAGCCGTACACACCAAACCCACGTCCGACTAGCAGCCCAGAAGAGCTGTAAAGAGGCCCTCTCTTCTGGTTTGTCATACCCACACTGCTGAAAATGAAATGGTGCCCACAGCCAGCACTGACAAGGGAAACATTTATTTATTTATTTATTTATTATTTTATTCTTTTTTTTTTCACAGAAATATCTTGTAATATCTACACTATGTCAAAAGGAGGTTGGAGGACCTTTGCTGCTGGGTGAGTAAGGGTGAATTTCTTCTCCTGTCTGAGCTCGCTAATTAGAAGGCGATTTGTCACAAGTATGGCAAAGGTTTTCAAGGTGGTGTTGAAAAATAGGGAAGAATCAGCTTTCAAGAGCCACCAAGCCCAGATGATCCCATTACAGAGATTCTCCACAAGAGTGATTTTAAAGCATCACTCCGATCCTTCTAGTTGTTTAACAGGTTCTTCAAATCCACCTGAGTGAGTGTATAATCCTCAATTCCCCAGTGCTGCTGCTTCACAGAGGAAAACTCTGGGTCTGCTATGTTGTATAACCTATAGAATTTAAAAAAATAATGATAGGGAATTTAGATTTTTTTTTTTCTTTTTTCAGCATCAACATTGCTTCGCAAGCACATTCAAACCTAAACGTGATCGAAGAGCCGTACAAATAAAAGAGATTTAACCTGATCGCATGTGTCAAGCATATACGCAAGGGCAAATGCACAGCGTACCTTCTTGAAATGCTGCTAAATAAACGAGCGAGTCAAGCAAGTTCAGATAAATCCCATTCGGCATACGGTTACATGGGAATTTTCCCGCTGAGTTAAAAGGCATTTGATTGTAATACCTTTAAGCTGGATGATTTGCATGAACTCAATCCCACACAATCCCACTCATTTTTACTGTCTGTCAGTCTAGTATGAATATTTAGTGCACTGTGGAGCTTACAAGCATTTGTTAATGTTGTAAATGTATAGAGCTAGAGTGTCCAAACTAATCAGGAAAGGGACGGTGTGGGTGCAGGTTTTCATTCCCACCAAAGCAGAAGGTACACCTGAGTCTAACGAAAGCCAAAAGCAGCTAATTAGCCAGGTGGAGTCAGGTGTTGCTCCTGCTTGAATGAAATGAAATGAAAACCTGCACCCACACCAGCCCTTTGTGGATAAGATTGGACATCCCGTGGTATAGGGGGTGTAGAGAGATGTTTTAGGGGTTTCTTGTCTCTTTTTTGTAATGAAAACTCAGGTTGTTTTCTCTCAAGCCCTGAAACCTTAGGTTTTAAAGACTGTACTTCTCTTTTAAACTCGTGTATATCTTACTCATAATCTGAAGAGAACCACATTTCTCAGGTGCCTCAGTTAGGCAAACACTGACTGGACAATTATTGCTCATAGTCCCCTGAGGTTTTTCAGCCACTTGTCTGAAATGGGGATTTGATCTGTCACAGCCACAAACCATTGCCATGGCTTGTTTGTTTTCTCAGCAATTCGACCTCTGTTAGTTTACCTACCTTGTCTGTGTATTACCCCAGTGACCCGGTTGCCTGCCTTTTGATTTTGGATTGTTTTTTTGGTATCAGATTGTGTTTTGACTGTTGATTAGTGGTCAGCCCAACACTCTCATCCTATCTTACCTTATCTTATTTGTTTATCCAAAAAAAAGCTTGCTCAAGGGTCCAACAGTGGTCACTTGGTGGTGCTGGGATTTGAACTCAAGACCTCTTGATCTTTAGTCCAGCAGCCCAACACCTTTGGGTGCTTAGCTACCAGTGCCTATAACTGAACCCTCTAAAACAAGCAGTTCTCCCAATTCCAGCCAGACTCCTCGCTATCCTTTAGAGAAAGCAAAAAATTGAGAAAGGCAGAAACAGGACTATAGATAAACAGAAAGAAAGCATGAGAAGAGGAAAACAGAGAGAGAGAGAAAGAGAGAGAGAGTATGGAGAGAGAGAGGAAGCCCATATAGCATTTCGAGTGTTATCACCTTGGTTCAGTGCTTCAGATGAGATTATGTGGTGTCTATTGCTCCAGCAGAATCCAAAGAGAGTTCAAAGCAGGGATCAAGTCAGAGATAAGAAGATAGAACCTTCACTTTTACAAAAAAAAAGAGCGAAGGAAAAGCCTGTATAGCTAACCTGTGTTTTTATGACATATTGTATCATATGTTTTGATATTTGGAGACACAGAGCTTCATGAAAAGGCATGGAAGTTTTGGTTGGGCTTCTCCATCACCTAGTGATAATCAGGTATAAGGAAAGCAGAACATAAAAGTTACCATCACAGATTGACATGCAAGGCTTTGGATGGAAAGAACGGGGAACAAATTGATTAATAGAAACAAACAAGACTTTTGACAAAGGACAAATGGGAACAGTGATCAGGGTGGACACTTGTCCTGAGCTGAAGCAGGAGAAACAGGACAGTGGAAGAAAGAAAATGGGAAAAAAAAAATTAGAAAGTGCAGTCAGGAAACAGGAAGTAAAACAAGTTAAAGTGAGAGGTTTTGTTAGCTCTTAACATTTCCATTATGTGATTATCCATGCCTCGGGGTTTTTCCATCACAACACGAGTCTTTTAGCGCTGATCGCATCAGACAGTGTCCTCTGTCTCATTTCCATTATTCTCAATTACAACTTTTGGGTTTTAGATATTCCTCCATGTGGTGAATCATATGAATGAAAACACGCAGACTTTAATCGCTACTGACTCACACGATGATCAAATGAATCACCAGTAATTACTGATTAATCACAAAATGATCAAAAGTCCCTATTGTCCAGGCACAGGCATGTCTACAGACTGTCTAGTGCAGACGAATGCAGATGAGCACAAATCTACATTCCTGCCACATGATTTGAATGACACTTTGCTTATGAGACATTGCGTCTCCGATTGCCCCGAGGTGTGACAGCGCTGCGGTGTAATTTACGACGCACCACACAGACCACACAGCACAGATCTTGTTTATGTGCTTTTCACGATCTACAACATGGCAATAAAGAACGCGAGAGGCAGGGCAGGAGAAAAAAACAAAACAAAAACAAAAACGCGAGAGCTGCCAAGCTCTACATTGCAGCTGACAGCTTGATGTTGTAGTTGTCCTGTGAAATACAGCAAAGCGTTACGGCTATAACAATGGCAGTCCATCTTCGCCTTTATAGATATATAGTGGCTTTTTCTGTAGGCGTTTCTTTGAGCTGCAGGTGAAAAGAACATTAAACACCACAGAGATGAAATAATGTGATGTGTAATGGAAAGATATTGCATGTTTGAGTGTTGGGAAAGCTCTTGGTATTTCATAAAAGGAACAGATACACAGGTTTACACACAAACAAAGCTAGAACACTAATACACACTGAAAGAAAGCTACGCAGTACGCAGTATACATGGTAAGTAATTTAGCTGGTCAGAGTCACAATGGATCTAGAGCCTGTACTGGGAATTGTAGGGATGAGGAGAGAGCAAGTCCTGGTACCATGAACACACACACACACACAAACACACATTCACACATAGGTTTAGTTTAGCATATAGAAACATACTGCCAGGTTTTTAAGAGGTCAGGAAAACCGGAATCCCTAAAAAAATACATAAATACAAGATCACATGGACACAGTAACCCAAGTCCAGGATCAAACCAGTGTGAAAGCAGTGCCTAATAAACCACTGTACCAGAAAGTATTTTATTTTACTTCTTAAAACATATTTTTTAATCTCATTTACCTCTAAGCTCTCGATGCCCAGAGCTGTTGGAATTAGAGAGTGAGTCAAAATGAAGTACTGACCCCAGAATCAGTGCTAGCACCATGTTGAAGAAAAAGGGTTAGCGTAGAGATATAGCTAGAGTTAGACCCCCCCAAAAAAAACCTCTATATAGGTTGAGGACACACGGTAATGACCTGCCTATTCTACACTACATTCAACAGTACACAATAGTGGAGCTATAAAGCACTGGAATAATCCACAAAGCACAAAGCTTTATCTCTAATCAGAGTACTGAAAGCACGTTGTCTCCTTTCATTCTCTCTCTCTCTCTCTCTCTCTCTCTCTCTTTGTCTGTCTATCTAAAATGTCCTCCTCCAGCTCATAATGAGGGCTCCTTGCTTTTCTGTCTCAGGCTCTGAAAATGGCTTTCACATAGCAAAACATAGACAGAAAGACAAGAAATCAGACAGCCAGTCCTACCACGTATCATTATTTTGTTCGGTGCTGGAATGACATGGATTTGAAACGCGGGTCAAATAAGAAGGCATCCCAGTGAATTTCATCTGATCTGAATGCGAGCGTGTTTCGTAGTCACGTGAAAGCGGAGGTTAGTGCAGAGCTGTCAGGCTGCACACACTGACAACTCCAGCAGCAGCAGTGAAGCCATGCAGTAGAGAGATGTTGTACACTCATGATGTATGTCTGGACGCTTATATATATAGATGCTCGTCCGACAATCCCACTATCACTTTTACCTGGCTGTCATGCCATGATGATGAAGTGGTTACCACGGGATGTGGCTTTTATGATGCTAAGGTTTATTGTTTTGGACGAAACTTGGTGGAGATCTACACCAGCTTTTTAGTCCACATTCAACTAACAGCAAGCTGGATGTTATAAAACCATTCTGGCAGATCCCCTTACATTTAATGTGACAGAGGGTTAAGAGCTTTGCTCAAGGGCCCAGTAGGAGCAGCTTGGTGGACCTGGGATTCAAACTCACAACTTCTTGGTTAGTAGGCCATCACCTTTACATCTGAGCTACCACTTCCCCTGGAGTGTGCTTATTGTCAGCTAATTGTAGTCAATACATAATAAATAAAACACTTGGTGTCATGGATGGCTTGGTTAATTCCCTGCTGGAACACCAGGGGGCATTCCAGTTTATACCCTGTGCCATGTGTCCTTGATTGTTTTCTGTTGTCACATGTTTGCCACGCCCAATCCTTGAGCCGTTCCCGCCTCTACACACCTGTCCCTCTTGTTTCACGAATTACCTCCCCTATATATACCTGCTGTCTTGTCCTTGTCTTTTGTGACCTGATTTTGCCCCGGATTTTGGCTGTTTTTTTTTTGTTATTTTGTACTTAGTCGCCTAGTTTTCCCTAGTGTTTTGTAGTTTTGTTATTTTAATAATAAATCCCCAGTTTATCATTTTATCCCTGCATTTCGGTCTGGGTCCTGTACTTATGGAGGCATCCCCTCCTGACACTTGGGGTTGTGCTGTAAAAAGGAAAATAATCAACAGCATCATGGTGTATTACTGTTATCACCCAGATGTTGAATATTTACAAATATCAGCAAGTGTTTTATTCCACATAGACCTCAGCAATTTATATTAAGTAACCTTTATTTATCACATATACAGTACTGTATACTGAAATCCCTCCATCTTTGGAGGGTTGGGGGTCAGAGTGAAGGGTCAGCTATGATGCAGTGCCCCTGAAGCAAGGGGGTGGGGTTAGGGGCCTTGCTTAAGAGCCCAACGATGGCAGCTTGGCAGTGCTGGGGCTTGAACCCTGATAAACAACCCAGAGCTTTAACCCCTTGAGCTTCTACCAACCCCAACAATTAAGTTGTTTTTAATTAAAGAGTGACATGATGTACTTTTTGTCAGTTTATAGTTACATCTAATGTTGGGGTATGTTAGTGCTTGTTAAAGTTGGTGCTTGTTAAAGTTGCACCAAGTGTCTCTTGTGTCCCCCCTCTTGAAGCTAATAAGACATTTTGACATCACAGATATGACATCTCATTATGTATTGGTATCCTCACATGGTACCGCACATTTATAATTTTTTACCAGACTGTGTTTGTGTGTTGCAAGGTTTAATGGAGACTGAGAGAGAAGTGTGTGTGTGTGTGTGTGTGTGTTGTGAGATCCCATCTCACTACACAGCAATCTAAAAGGGTGGCTCAGGATCACGTCAGTTACACAACTCCATCCTGCCCTTTTCACAGCATGGTACAGCTCTCTCTCTCTCTCTCTTTCTCTCTCTCTCTCTCTCTCTCTCTCTCTCTCTCTCTCTCACACACACACACACACACACACACACACACATAGGCTGTTATAGCAACCTGCAGCCATTTATCTAATTTTTATTAACACCCAACGTGATGGCTTTGTACTAGAAGTAACAGTTTATTAGTTGTGATAAAAACTTTAAGAATAAAAGATAAGGAAGTGAGAAGGGCCTCCAGAAAGCCTCTCTTTAAGCTCCTGGGTATTTCTCAACACTCTTTAGATACATAATGTACAACAGAAGAATGTTGAATCTGAACCGGAAAGAAAGAGAGTTAAAGATTTTTCTCTGAAGTCCTGAATGAGCTCTTTGACTCCTTACTCTTTTCCCAAAGTCTCTCTCTATAAGCTATATGCAGTGGAAAAACTTCCTTCCTCTTCCTCCTTAACTTTTAGTTCCATTCCATAAGAAAACTGCATTAAGGATCACGCTCAGCAGTTCAAGTAGATCACGTTTCTTTCACGTTCTAATAATAGTTTTTATGTGATATAAAATGACTTACTGAACAGAATAAATACTCCACAGTACAGCATCTACACCTTTTCCACTCATTTGCATATTAAAATATGATTGGCTCTTAAATTTCGTGATGTAACAATACTTGCGAGTCACGTTTTCAGCATTCGGCAAGAATACAAAAAATCCACTGCAGTGTCAGTCTTCACACTTTCTCCCGCCGGTGTACGCAAATTCATTTCCCTGACCTGACATAAGCCTAATAACACACTTCAGAAGGTTTTGTAATATTTGAATTCTGTATCAGAAACCTAATTTGCCGATGTTTATGCTGTAAAATGAAGTGTCATGGTCCACGCTGGGGTCGTGCTAAGAGCTCACTGCTGCCTCGACCTGATGGGAGCAGAAGCTATTCATTAGATAAGTCTAGAAAAATAGCGCAGGCCTCTTTTTGTGCTTCGACTGCAGACGCATTTAGAGTGCACTGGAGCGAGGGAACACACTGAGCTGTGAGTTTATTAGGTACTATAAATATATAACTGATAAACCGGCAGCTCAGTGTATATTATATCTAATATTGCTCTTGGTTTGAATTTAATAAACAGCATTCAGACAAAAGACAAATAAATACTATCATACCCTCATTGTTTTGTCGACTTTGTGTGTTCTCCTATTCGGTTGATTTTGCACCGATTAGTTTGTTGTGACGGTGGTGAGGAAAAACTCCCTGAGATGATATGAGGAAGGAACCTTGAGAGGAACCAGGCTCAGAAGGGAACCTCATCCTCATTTGGGTAACACTGGAAAGTAAATAATGTCCTGTTCTTCAGCTGTTTATAGTCATGAGGAATTGTGCAACCAAGAGCTCCTGAGGAACTAACTGGCCTGCGTGAAAGCAGACCTCTTCTGGACTTTAAACACCACCTGTCTAGCCAAGAAGACCCATTACCCCTATCTAGCCACCGTTGACACGTTATACAACAACCTCAGCATCCTCAAAGCCACCAGTATTGCAACTGATGCCTCTCATCCATCTCATGGATTCCATTTGAGAGAAGGTCCCAAAGTATCCGTCCCACCACCAGCAGGCTTCTCAATGGTTTTACCCCTGAGGCTGTCAGATCTCATCACCCTGCTGCCTCCCAGCATTCACCTGGGCTACACAAACACCTCAGCCAGAGGACACAATGCCACCACACCTTACCCTGCACTTTAAAGTTGAATCAGAGTGTGTTCTGTGTATTTATTCTGCACTTTATGTAGTCTTGTGTACTCTTATGTGCTGCACCATGGTCCCTGAGAAACGACATTTCCTTCCAATGTATACAAGCTACAGCATACAGAGGAACGACAATAAAAACCCACTTAATTGAAAATCTGCTTGTCCTGTGAACCCGAGCTACTGATTTTTCCATCTCTGCTGTGTATTGTTTATTGATCATGGATTTTTCTCGATTAACCCCGTCTTCCTTTGCTCTGACCCCTGCTTTAAACTATAATATACTGTAATATATTAAGTTTAAAAAGAAAAGAGAGTAAAAACACACACATGGGCTAAGAGCTGCCGGCCAGAATGATATCTTACTTTCCGCCGCTTGCTCTCTCGCATCCCTGAATCTGATTATTTATCTGTTTCCTGCTCATTCCCTCTCCACTTCTCCATATTTTTCCATATTAGCCCTAATAACTGTGAATATCCTGCATTTTGGGCACCATTTCACCTTCCCTCAACAGCACTTTACATCTTTTCAGAGGCATTCATGCTGTGATAATTAACTTAATGTGGAACCAAGTATCCAGAAAAAATATGACTCAAGCCCAGACGATGGAAAACCGTAACAATTCCCCCGGTCTCCTGAATCTTCACCTAATTATCTGCACTTTTTTTTTGGTGTTCATCATTTCATGTTCTATTCTAAAATGAAGGCTAGAGCTCGCTGGATTCAGGGTCAGTTGCTGGTTCGATTAGCTCACTGTATCGATCAGCATCCTCTTTTTCATATCTGGTAGAATGCATGAACAAGCTCAAGTCATTCCAAATAATCTGTTTTGTATGATCAGAGAGCAAAAATTTTAAAAGAGGGAGCTGGGAAAGTCAATATCAATCTTACTGCCACTCTCTTTTTCTCATTTCTCTCAATCTGACCGCCTCCTCTACTTTATTTTTCCTGAGTTCTTCATTTCTATCCTTCAGTGGCTTCATCTTCTTCCATCTGGCTCTAATTGGGGATGTTTCTCAGTCTCGGCAAGAGAACAGCACTGGCTGTGGGCATCAACTGCAGCACAGAGATAAAGATGGTGAGAAAGAGAAAGAACAGGGAGGAAAAGGCTCTCAAGATATCTGCTCTTCTGGCTGTGAGCAGTACAAATCCTCTTACATGTCCACAGCAACCTGATGAAATAGTGTGATTTATTATGTATTTTTCCATCATCACTATCCTTACCACCACCAGTACCTGCACCATCATCACCACCAGCACCATCACCACCATCTCACCACCAGCATTACCTGCACCATGACCACCACCAGCATAACCAGCATCATCATAAATCACCACCATCCTTGACCACCACCAGTACCTGCACCATCATCACCATCAGCATCACCACCATCACTACCACCAGTCTCACCACCATGACCACCACCACCAGCATCACCACCACCATTACCCGAACCATGACCACCACCAGCATAACCACCATCAGCACCATCACCACCATCCTTACCCCACCATTACCTGCACCATCATCACCACCACCATCACCAGCATCAGCATAAATCTCCACCATCCTTGACCACCACCAGTACCTGCACCATCATTACCATCAGCATCACCACCAGCAGAATCACCACCATGACCACCACCAGCAGCATCACCCCCAGCACCTTGACCACCACCAGCATAACCACCATCAGCACCATCACCACCATCCTTACCCCACCATTACCTGCACCATCATCACCACCACCACCACCCTCACCAGAATAAATCTCCACCATCCTTGACCACTACCAGTACCTGCACCATCATCACCACCAGAATCACCACCATGACCACCACCACCTGCACCATGACCACTACCACCAGCCTCAAGACCAGAATCACCACCATGACCACCACCATTACCAGCACCATCACCATCAGCATCACCACCACCAGCACCATGACCACCACCAGCACCAGCATAACCAACAGAATCACCATCAATATTACCTGCAGAACCAGCACCATTACCACCATTACCACCAGAATCACCATCTCTATCACTATAACCACCACCATGACCACCATCACCAGTACCACCACTACTGTCATCTACACCATGACCACCATCACTAATACTACCACCACACTCAGCAGCACCACCATCACCATTATCATCATCATAATCACCACCATTACCACCAGCATAACCATCAGAATCACCATCAATATTGCCTGCAAAACCAGCACCATGACCACCATTACCATTACCATCATAATCACCATCACTATTACCATCATTATTACCACCACCACCATCACCAGCACCATTACCACCACCTTTACCACCACCACCAACCAATACAATATATAAAAAATCTATGTCAGAACTCCTCTTATAGAAAATGAACCACACCTCCTAACCAATCAGGGCTGATCTATTTTTTAGGTATATGATGAATAAGAGCTACATTGTAGACACACAGGTTTGTCACAGCGATTCAAGACCACAGCCTGGCGGTGAAGCAATGATTTTGGGGTCGTGCCTCCATTAGCCCTAGTGTGCTGTAATATGTTCAGCCTCAGTGGATTCAATCAGATCCTACTGATCCTCTCAGAGGGAGATGCAAATTCATTCGGTATGAATTGTCACTCAGTGCCTTTCTTTTCTGAATGTTCCCTTTTTATTTTATTTTTTACTTTTCCAAAGCTGACACAGGTGCCGCCATGCCACGAAAGCAGCCTGAGGGAAAAAATATGACGTTCGATTACGTATAAAGCGATGTTTAAAGGCTTAACGATGCTAGTATCAGTGCATCCGAGTCAGTGATCGGCTCCAGATATAAAGACGTACTAATAACTTAATTGATTTATGAAGCGAACGTCTCCTCGAAATTCTTACACACTCCTTTGGCCTCCAGATTCATTCCGATTAACCTCAATTTTCAGGCGACTTCCGTGTAGAGACAGTGTGACTAAATTGGATTAACAGTGTAATAGTGGGTGTCAAATAGAAACCAGTCGTTTCCAGCCATTTTCTTCCATGAATAAAATAATTGCAGACATACAGACAGAACAAGGCAGGATTTATTACATTCATCTTCTGGATAAGACTTGGGCAAATAATTTCTGTACTCCAATTGAACAGAAATAATCATGGAGCATGAGAAGGACGGAGTCAGATGCGTGACTTGGAGTGTTTTTTTTTATGTATTAATCAAATTTGTGAACTATACCTGATCACCATCCTTAAAAATCCAGGACTTTTAATAAGAGTTGGAACGCATGGATGGGTTCTGTTTAGTAGAACCTCTTTCAGAACCCATGAGAAAAATTGCGAGTGTAGTTTTTACCACCTAGAAGTTGATCTCTTTCCAATAATACTTTATTTATGAAAGAACATGTACTATTTATCCATTTATAGTAAAAAAAGGGATAGATTAAATTTAGAGAACATACACCAAACAAGTAATTCCTTTACCATTCTCTCTGTTTTCTCTATAAGTTTAATACAAGACCCCAGCTCACAACTTACAGGACTTATAGGATCTCCTGCTAGCCTGTCAGACACCACAGCACACCTTCAGAGGTCAGGTGGAGTCCATGCCTCGACAGGTCAGAGCTGTTTTGGTGGCAGGAGAGGGAACCTACACAATACTAGGCAGGAGGTTGTAATGTTATGGCACTGAAACATTCCCAGCATTTTTTCTGAGACAAAAAAACAATCCTATCTGTCTGAATTCATCTCTCTGTCTTTCAATTTACTTCACTGCCTTTGGGGATGTACATAAACACTGTTGCAGTGGAAAATACCGAAAATACATAAATCAAATAAACAAAGTCTGCAAAAGTGTGACTTTCATGTCCCTCCTTCTGTTTCTAATCCCTTCCTCCTCTGTCTCTTCCTTTATCAGGTCTCCTGTCACGGGCCTGAGGGGGAATTCGACAGCAATCTGTCTATGGCGTTCTGTTCAGATATGGCTTTTAATGTTTGATATATGAGGATCAGTGCAGGTAAATCATAGATTAGATGCTGGATAAATGCAGGCGGGAAAGAACGATGTATAGCTACGGGAGCAAATGGTGCTAGGAGTTTGAGTCTGTATACAGCACCTGGTTCTACTGAGAGTGATCTTTGGGTCAGCATGGGCGGAGCTTAAGCTTAAAAACTTATGCCATCATCGTAATCTTTTATTTTTGTACATTGTTAAAATTTAGGTGAACAACAAAACAATGCTAGTAATAAAAATGCGAAATTAACCACCAGAGATTTATGCTAAGCAACATGTCATACTAAAGAAGTGGCGAAAAACATCTAGCATAACATCAGCCTCAAGGTCAAGACACACTTTCTTCACAGTGACACTTACTTCCTGTCTACCAGTTTTGATGACTCACATCTGCTTTCACACCAGTCACCCGAAGACTTTGCCATTAGCATAGTTCCTCGTCGTCAGAGTTCAGCGGGAGGGCAGAACAGCCATCATAGCACCTTTTCATTATTAGCATCACGCAGCTATGATCAATTATGACGATCCTTCAAGAGCAATTCTTATGAGTCATAACCAACTGCATCATCCCAGAGGGAAGGGAAATAAGAAATCTTTTCCTGTGCAGAGGAAATGACCCAATTCCAATACATTAGGCCAGACAGGAAAATTAATCCACATTAACCCCAAATATGGAAGAAAAAGACCACTATTTTGTCATCTCCATGATGATGTGATGAGAAGATTGCTAACAAGGCTGAAGAACCCTGTGCTTTGACCAAGGTCCTGCCCTCTATTTTCCATTGGCTCACAAGACCAGAAGCTAAAATCACATCTTTTCCACTTCAGAAAATGAGCTTTTCCCTGAGAGACTTTTATTTGCGTTCACGTTGATTGTTGCTTTTAACTGATACAGCAGAAACACCTTTAGTGTCATGTGTCCTCATGTTTCATGTGTTCCCGCACGCCAAAACACAACCATAACCACAAGGTCATGAAATATAGAAAGTCTGTTGCAGTGATGACTTCACAGTCTTCATGTATTTGCATACAGTCATTGCCTAGATTTGATGGATATGGACCAATTTTTTTAAACAATCATTCATATGTAGATATTCTAGAATGAGAACATTTTTACCCTGACTTCTGTCATTCTGTCTCAGTCTTGTTTAGAGTGAATTCCAAACAATTTGCTCTAAAATAAGAATTTGACAAGTATTTCTGAACCAACAGTATTTTTTCATCATCAGCACTATCACCAGCACAAGCACCATGACCACCATTATTAATACCACCACCATCACCATTACCACCAGCATCACCCCCTGAATCACCACCACCATCATCACCAATACCACTACAACCACTAACAGCACCACCGCTACTATCACTATCACCATGACCACCATTACCAACACCACCAGAATCACCAGCATCACCACCAGAATCACCATCACTATTACCACCATCATAATCACAACCATCACCAGCACCAGCACCATCACTACTATCACCAGCACCATGGCCACCATCACTAACACCACCAGAATCACCAACATCACCATCACTATTTCCACCATCAAAAGCACAACCACCAGTACCATGACCACCATCACCAATACCATCACAACCATCATCAGCACCATCACTATCACCATCACCATCATAACCAGCACCATTACCATTATTAAATAGAATTCCAGTAATGTACTCTAAAACAAGATGTGATGTATTGCAAAGTATTTCAGAACCAACAGGATTTAAAAAAAAACACAATCTGGCAGCCTAGTCACGGGGTTGGTATGGTTTATAAATTTTACATCTTACGTCTGTTGCTGCCAAATGACAAAACACCCCACTCTTACACCCCCAACACCACGCACCCTATCTCCACCCCCTGACTCCACCCCTCCTTCCCTCATGGACAATATTATTATATTTGTTACAGTTCCTGTTTTGACCACTAGGTACAATAATAAGTCTGTAAAGATATATGGGGCCCCAGAATTACATCACATCAACAGCTTATCACGTACATTTTTTTTTCTCACTCAAACCAGGTAACTAGTAATTCAGTGGATTTGAACATGTATGAAGATTTTTAATATTTTAATATCAATATTTGTTGAAGAGCTGATGTCTAAGTTGAAGCTTTAATCGAACTTAACCTGCCAGTGTAGGATAAGCCTACACTGAGGCATACCTTAATATATATTTCTGTCGACGGTATTACCTCCAACCTAGCAACTAGTCCTCAAACTTTAATGGCTGGGAATCCCATATGATGGTATTTCCATTTTCCATTTATTTTCATTCATTCGCTGGATCCAGAGTCTGGCTGGGATGATAGTCCATTACAGAGCACTTTTCATGCACATTCACACATTAGAGCAACTTAAGGGCATGTTTTTGGGAGACGAGAGGAAACCAGAGCTGTGAAGCAGCAGCGTTACCTGCTGTGCCTCAGAGTTTTGCCGTCTCCATAAACCGGAAATTCGCCGAGACGTCACTCCAGGACATCAGCTTGACAAACCTGCTCAAGAAGAAGAGCCCTTCCCTGGAAGAATCCCGGGTCCCGTCCTGCTTTTCGGCAATTAGGGATGATGAATAGCTGCATCAACGGATGGATCTTAAATAATTGATTTTTAATAAAGCATCAGATGTGGGACTCCAACCCAGAGCTCAGACCATCAGTGTCAGTAGTGATGTATAGAAAGTGAGCTAGAAGTCCATTTCCCCCAGCGGTCCAGTGGGACACCAAAACAGCCAGTCGTAAAAATAAAAGGAGAGTAAAGTAACTGCTGAAAGGGATAGAGAGTTGGACTGCATTCTTTCTCTCTCCCTCTTACACACACACACACACACAAAATCCGTCTCAGCTTTACTATCCATCTGCATTCATTTACTAAATCTGTATATAAACATTTCAATCTCAGGAGGATTCGGTTAATCAAAATTCCCCTGCATTCACTTGGCCGAAGCAGCCGGAATGAGGCCGTGCGAACGGTATGAAACATGAAACTGAAGCACTGAGGGGTAATTGCGCTGTTTTATACACCTTGTAGTCCATGACTCACTCTGATATAGTTCTGCTGTAGCACTGAAGTTCGCACTTATTGAGTCTGCCATTAGCCAGCTGCCCTGGGGCATGGATACAGCCGCACAGAGGGCGTTATTCATGCCTCGCCATTTACAGCACACACACATACACACTCAGACACGGGAGACCAGAGAAATATGTTAATATAAGAGCTTGTGGCAGCTGGAAAAGGAAATTCATGCTAAATTCGTACGATAGCGCAAATGAATAAATTAGTAATAAAGATTACTTGAGCAAGCCTTCACCAGTCATAACCTTTTATATCAGTCCTTAACAAGGCTCTAAAAAAATCGAAAAAATATCTCGAAAAAATATTACTAAAACTATTAAGACAAGCTTTCCTTATTCTACCAGCAGATCGTCTCAATCTGAATGAAATAAAATCCTGAATAAAATCCTGTTGGCTCAATAACGTTATGGTCATATATCTTCAAGTCAGGAAGAGTCATTTTCTTCAGCTACAAAATTCAAACCCAAGACACATTGCATTGAGATTCGTTTAAGATTATAGATGGTTTATTTCCAATACTGCTAAATAAAACTGGCCTTCAGTAACAGCAGGATGTTATGATGCAGCAAGTTAACGGCAGAGTTGTACTTAATAATCTGTCACTCTGGAGCTTCTACACTATATCTGCCTCCAGAGAAACCCAAGAGGACCTGAGAGATTCAGTATTCCCCCTTAATTCTCTAATTTATATACAGTATGCACTTCCTGTTAATTTCTCAAAGCTTTTTTTCCCCCCTGAACATTTTTTTTGCGATTGTTTGCACAATCATTTAAAAATGTTCACTTAATTTTTGTACATTTGTCACATAATTAGCTGAATGGAGTCAAGTGGTGTAATAAAAGCTTCAAGGCACATCTGTATCATAGAAATGCTGGTTATATTTCCTGTCAGAATTATTGTAATTACAATCTGACAGCATTTCCTCAGTACCTCTATAGAGTTTTTCTGTTAGCCCCGCCTTTTTGAGTTAGGGGCGTGTCAGTGAAAAAGATCTCACGGTTCATTTAAATTAATTAGGACAGTGAAATAAATTTCTTGCCCATTTTTTGTGATCAACATGTACTGCATCGTAATGCAGAACTTAACATAGGGAGGGGTTTAAGAAGGGGATTAGTCAGAAAATCAACTAAGAGCCAACAGACAGCCAGGTCTGGCTCGTGTCTCTCGGACTGCTAGACCACGCGTGATGGCGTCCTTCAAACCCTCGCTTCTGCTCCGTTCCACAGATGGCTCTGGCTTCAATACAGATCTTCACACCACGTTAAGAATTTCACACCGTTCAGGACCCTATAAAGTTCTTAATCGCATATTTCCTCGAAGCTTTGGCAACGTGAGAATGAAACAACAAACATCGTGCCAATAAAATTCACTGAAGTCAAATTTTTTGAGACTGGAAGTAGACTCAAGTGTCCTAGACACCAAGACTGAGGACAGAAGAGGAAAAAATAAATAAGAGTCCTTGTGAGCCGTGAGAGCTTTACCATGTATTTCATCATGCTGAAGTACGTTCTGCAGACAGAAACATGTTCCTCACGTCCACAAGTGTTGCAGCTTTGAAGTACGGCGCTCAGAGAGAGTTCAGAGGTCAGAGTGCCGAATAACGACTTGATGAAACGGAGGAGGCGGAGTGAAGCCGGGCTGCGTGCCGCCGTGACCCTGCGTCTGGCACAACACACACTCCAGATCAGGCCCAATCTCAGCCCCATTCACGCGACGCCTTAAAACCCAAACACTGGGCTTATCTTGGTGGAATTGGCTAGACACAATGAAGCCGAGGAAAGAAAAGACGGCTGAATGAGGCGCCTTCTGAAAAGCACTTTCTGTCTCCTTCTCTCGCTCGTTTCTTCTTCATTCTATCCTGTATTTTTTTTCCCCGCGTCTCGGCGGCCCCACAGAGAGCGAGCGGCATTGTCACAAAATTAGACATGATTGCATTGTAATGTTCTCAGACTGTGCAAACGTACAATCTGCTGCGCAAATATGTGTTATCCATCAAACTTTAATTTCTTCCTCCTCTTCTTATGATGTGTTTTATGGCGAAAACAGTCAGACGCAAATGTGCCGTTTGCCGTGCCGCAGAGGCGCGAGATGACGGAGGTTTTCGATGATCCTGGCGAGCCGTGCCTCGTTGGCAGCTCTCGCTTGCGCTCTGCCATTTCCGCCAAGTTCAGCGGCACCTGCAGAATCTAATATCACTCCTGTTGTGTGCCAAGTCCTCAAACAACAGGCTATGGCATCAGGTAATTATCTTGCTTACTAAGTGTTTTTTCCCCATGCTTCCTACCAGTTCCTCAAATTTATATATATATATAAATATATATATATATATATATATTTATATATATATATATATATATATATATATATATATATATATATATATATATAAAATTAACTCCACACCTCACACATAGAGTCACTGCAGTAGCTGGTGTGCCAAGTCATTTGAAGCTCCGGTCATACCTATGTATCAGCTACAGGCTGCTAGCGACGTTATGGACGTTATACGTTCCGCTATTCGGAATGCCTTAAATTTTAATGCTCTTTGGGCTTTTCCACATTTTTTTTTGTTAGAAAATGGAATGAGTTTGGGATTTTATTCTACGAATCTACACAAAATGGCTCATGAATTTGAAGTGTCAGGAAAAATGGGTCAGATCTGTGAAAAGTTGTGATTTTAAGCAGTTCAATGGAGTTCGTTAAAGCGTTGCATGATCTTGATGCAAATTCTTCCTGGACAATCCAACATTTTTTTGGGTTATTTTGAAGCATCAAGCAGCTACCAGACAGTGAGAGTGACCAGAGGCCTGTGAAGATCCGGCGAAGTCCGTTTCCCTACAACATGGAAGAGGAGGAGTAGGGGTGCCAATACTTATTTAAGATGCCGTGCATCCAAACAAAGTTGACTTTTTCCATATCCACCTTCAGGACGATGCTGCAGTGGCCTTTTTCACTTCTGTTCCATGAAGGCACGGCCGCACTGACTCATTCTCTCACCGCAGACATTTCCATACCGTCTCAGGACGCGAATATTTACCTTCCCTCATGTGTGGAAAAAGGGAGGATGTTCCTCTGAGACTTGACGATCCCATCGCAATTCTGACCTATTTCAGGTACACACACACATACACACACGCACGCAAACACACACACACACATATATATACAGGTGCCACAATTTCGCACCAATAAACAAACAAACAACAAAAGTTCCTCATCAGGAGCAGACAAATGTCCCTGCTAGGTCAAAGTCTGTCTGATATATCCCTATCCCCTTTTGGAGACATTTGCGTCCCACTTATAAAAACCTAAACACACACACACACACACACTTCAGTAAAGTTTCTCTGACTGTACCCATTCTGTAGAGAGAGAGTTTATTCCACAGGGACACTAAGAAGCTGGTGTCTTTTTCAGATGGATTGAGCTCTCTCTTAAACACACACACACACACATTCTCTTTTTGTTCCACTCTATTTCTATGCATGTGTTGATGTCATACTGTTATCATCGCTCCAGCCTGGTTTAAACACTGAAACAGTACTGAAACACACACACACACACACACACACACAAACACAAACACACCCTAGGGCATTTGTCACCATGTCAGTTGCACTGTGCAGGTGCGAACATTGTACTCTCCACCACAAGCGGTAATTAGCCATGCCTCTGACACATCCGACCCGTCACTGAACTGCGCTCCTCCTGCACGTCCTCCCCAATTAAGAGAGCCGCCTCGAGCGTTCATAAATATTGATTTGTACGCCAGAGAACTTGTTGTCTTAGAAACCCAAGTGCAAAGCCAAGGCATCGTTATCAAAATATTTGTAACGTTTGTTCGTTAGCAGCTAACGCTTCGTTAGGCGCTACCAGAAGAGGCTCGCTGTAGGAAGATGAGCGCATTATATCAGCAGAGATATCCAGCCCCAATTAAAGGAGAATATCGTTTGAACTGTAATTCCCGGCATGTTAAATGAGCTGTTAGACACCGGATGACATTTCACTTCTTGACGCGTCTACTTTCTATGTGACGTTAATCTTAGTGGAAAGTCAGCCAAGAGAAAACAAGAAGGTGGAATGTAGCTTCTTCTGCTAAAAAGCTGCTAATTGTTAAGTTGAGTGTAGCTTCGTCACTCACAGAAGTTTAAATAAAGTTTCAGCTCCGTATGAGAAAGGATTGAAATAAGATGAGAAGAAGGTTCAGGAATTCTGACCAGTGTAGAGGTGAAGTGAATAAGACTGATGACCTCCTCATCATGGCACCTGTTAGTGGGTGGGATATATCAGGCAGCAAGTCAACATTTTGTCCTCAAAGTTGATGTTAGAAGCAGGAAAAATGGACAAGCGTAAGGATTTGAGTTTTGAGTTTGATGAAGGGCCAAATTGTGATGGCTAGACCACTGGATCAGAGCATCTCCAAAACTGCAGCTCTTGTGGGGGTGTTCCCGGTCTGCAGTGGTCAGTATCTATCAAACGTGGTCCAAGGAAGGAACAGTGGTGAACCGGTGACAGGGTCATGGGCGGTCAAGGCTCAGTGATGGATGTGGGGAGTGAAGGCTGGTCCGTGTGATCCGATCCAACAGATGAGCTACTGTTGCTCAAACTG
The DNA here is from genome assembly GCF_019097595.1 of Hemibagrus wyckioides. NCBI lineage: Eukaryota > Metazoa > Chordata > Actinopteri > Siluriformes > Bagridae > Hemibagrus > Hemibagrus wyckioides. The sequence continues at coordinate 18,433,531 of NC_080730.1, forward strand.
CTGAAGATGTTAATGCTGGTTCTGATAGAAAGGGGTCAGAGTACACAGTGCAGGATGGGTCAGGGCTGTTTTGGCAGCAAATGAGAGACCAACACAATATTAGGCAGGTGGTCATAATGTTATGCCTGATGAGTGAATGTTAACACACAGTTTCACACGTAGTGGACGCCGTCATCCAGAGCCAGAGCTTACATTTATCTCGTTTTCTACACCTGAGCAGTTAAGGAATAAAAGCTGCGACCTGACAGATCAGTCTAAAAATCTTATTACTGCACATGGTTTGCTTATTTAGTTCACTTTTTTTATCCTGGAAGTAGAAGAGCTTGTGTTTGAATCTCCAGACAGTGCTGAGGAACGCGTCTCAGATGCTTCTGGTGAGCTACATAGAGGTGATTTGATCTGTTTAGGGAGCTCATGTAAGTACTCTAGCACTTCCCTGTCACATTTTAAAAATAATAGTAATTAATACTTATTAACTGACTTAAAGGAAATGAGAGGCTCGTTGAACACAGCTTCTTATGCTCCTTGTCTGCATCTGCAGTTTTTTAATTCCAGAGCTGAAAAGTTATTAGCTGGAAGTTTCAGATATCCAACAGGATCCCAAGAATTCTCCAGAACATCATCCGGTCTTCTGGAGACGCCATGTACTGTATTTTTTTTTTTCACGATGCCTAGTTCAGAGCCGATAGGACACGCGTCCTCCGGAAGCCGAGACTCTAATTAGCTGTTGTGTGTCTAAGATGTGTCTAAATACTCATCCTGCACTTCCACAATAAAGACAGCAGATAAAAAATAATCTACATGCAAAACAGTAGAGTGAGAGAGAGAGAGAGAGAGAGAGAGAGAGACCAGACAGAGGGATACACTGCTGGGGATTTTAACTCCAACAAATTCCCTATGGAGGAAACTGTCTGCGGTTCGCTAGTTAAAACCACATCTCTCGCTCTCACTATCTCTCACTATCTCTCTCTCTCTCTTGATCTCTCACTCTCTCTATCTCTCTTTCTTGATCACAAAGTCTCTCTCTCTCTCTCTCTCTCTCTCTCTCACTTTCTCTAACTCTCTCTTTCTCTCTCACTCTCTCTCTTTCTTTCTCTTGATCACAGAGTCTCTCTCTCTCTCTCTCTCTCACACACACACACACACACTCTCACTCCCTCTCCCTCTCTCTCTCTCTCTGTTTAAGACGTGAGAAGCAGCGAAGCTCTAAAGACGATGTGCTACGGCCTGTTAGATTTGGTCATTAGAGACGAAGGCTTTGTTAATTTTCAAAACAAAGACATAACAAGTTTTAATTTTCTCCCGTTGCAATCGGACACAATGAACCACGAGCACATAAAGGCACACTCATTCACTTATCAGCTGTAAATGAACGGATTCGAAACGGACCGCTTCAGCGTGTAATACTCCTCGATTCAGAAGTGTAAATTCTCAGTATTTTTATTTACTTTACTAATTTCTCAGCTGTGAGAGTAGGATTGTTTTACTGCAACCTCTTAAAGATGATTGTGAATTTAGTGTGTGTGTGTGTGTGTGAATTAATTTTGTTGTGTTTTGTACATTTTTTGTTAATTAATTAATTGATTAGATAAATAAATAAATAAATAAATAAATAAATAAATAAATAAAAGAAGTGTAAATGTTCCACCAATTTGCACCCTACTCTCTCAAACAGCTTTATCTGAGGTTAAGTTGGTTAAAAAAATTAATAAATAAATAAATAATCAGAGCACTCATCCTTCGATTTTCGTTTTTCATTCTCTAAACCCTGCCAAGTTTCATATTAAAACGAGTGATACGTCCCCCACCAATTAATTGTTCCAACGTGCTGCTGGGAAGTCGAACTTATTGACCCAGTGAAAGGGAAAAATCTCAGAACTGCACCATTTTATATATATATAAATATTTAAAAGATAATGACTTAGATACACTGGCACAAGAAGAATATTTACTTCCTGCTTGATGAAAGGGTCCTCCGGAATTGAAGGAACGCGAGACGAGGTGGTGTCTTATCATAAACCTCTTCAGGTCATGCTGCTACAGGAAAATAATCCACGACAGGAGGGTGTGACGGAGCAGCGATATTATTGGCACCCCAATGTCCATTATTTTTCCTCAGCAGGAGGAAATTCCTTTTATCCCATAATAACTGTACTGGACATGACATCGTACTTTTATAGTTACACTTTAATTACACCAGCCCCTGTTGATCACTTACATTATAGCAACTACACAGGAAGAGCCTTTCTTTTTATCTTTCTTTTTTTTTTATCTTTCTTTCTTGACTAAAAAAATACAAAGATCTTGAAAAATGCACTGTTTAAAAAAAAAAGCAATAGATATAGAGATATAAATAGATATAAAAGGAAATAAATAGAGATTAAAAAATGTAAAAAAAAAAGAAAAAAGAAAAAAAGAAAGAAATAAGAAGAATTAAAAAAATATTTTAAAGAATATTAAAATAAATTAAATAAATATTTTACCATATCAGGGACGATACATTTGTTCTTCATGAAAAAAAAACTTTTTCGCTGTTTCGCTGTTTATGATTAGTCGTAGATTATGCCGATCTATACGTCTCGAACAATCTGTTACTATAGAAACCTATAACGTGTAACCTATCCCTGTAATTATTTTTCTTTGCATTTGATATAAATGATTGTTTTTGGTCCATATTCCTGTTTGTGTTGGTTACTAAGCAACATGGCCGTAAAGCAGACCTTTATAAAGTTGTATAAAGTGACAAGGTGTAACGGGGAGGCTATTATAAGAAAAAGTCATTTCCTTTGAAACTTTTTGGTTTCTGGGAAAATCTACATCACTTCAGTCTGAGCTTCAAGTGTCAGTGCAGAACTTCTCCCCAGAGTGACGGAAATATTTCTTTATCTCTTATTGTCTTCCAGGAAAACACCTCCATAATGGCTTCTTATCTGCAATTACGCTTCAACATCCAACGGAATAAAGCTTCAACTCAGGAAGTAAAACTTCCAGACTTTTTTTTTTCTCCTCCTCCTCTATATCCTGCTGTGCTGCTTGGATGACGAAGCCTGGGATATGCTGAAAAAAAAAAAAGAAATCTGCATGTACATTTCAGCAAGACTTCTTTTTCATCTTCTACATTAGGTTTCATTTCCAGGCTGTCTCCTGCCCCCAAGGTGGCTCAGAGCTAAAGCAGCGACACGCCAGGCGCTTCCTCAACAAAGCCTAATAAAAGTTTAAGCCAGCACACTTGCTCTGTGGTGTGATTTCTCCGAATGAGCGCTCGTTTCTACGTCACGCAGGACGCTCCAGACCGCTCTCAGGAAATAACACTGCGTCACCAAGACGGCGTCCACGGTGCTGAGCTAGCACTCTAGAAGAAGCATGCAGTCGATGTGGAAAGTCTAAGACAAGGACGCTTACATGCTGTTCACGAGTCGACTTATTGTCTGCTGAGGCATGGTGGCCCTCAGGTCATTGAGGTTCCTGGGTGCAGGGTTACGAGCCTCTACACGGCGACTCAGCTGATCCCATAGGTTTTCTATGGGATTCAGGTCTGGAGAAAGTGCAGGCCACTCCATTTGAGGTACCTCAGCCTCCAGCAGCCGTTCCCTAATGATGCGACCTCCATGAGTTGGAGCATTGTCATCCATGAAGATGGAATTTGGCCTGTGTTGTTCATGCAGGGGCACAGTGACTGGATTAATGATGTTATTCAGGTAGTATTGGCTTGTCACTGTACCATTCACAAGATGTAGGGCAGTTCTGTATTGAGTAGACACACCTGCCCAGACTGTAACACCACCACAACAATGGCTGATGCATAGCACTCTCCTTGACGTCTCCAACACTGTTGGAGGCCATCATTTCGTAATCAACTTTCATCAGAGAACAGCACTGAGGCCCACTGGTCCCTCGTCCAGCGTAAGTGCTCCCTGGCCCATGCAAGACGATGACTCCTGTGCCTGGTGGTGTGGTCAGGTACCCTTGCAGGTCATCTAGCACACAGACCACACTGATGTAAACGGTTTCAATTGGTCTGACGTGACACTTGAGTGCCTCTCACCTCCCTTAAATGTGCCTGGAGTTGAGTGGCATTCATCATCCGGTTCTGCAGGGCACTGTTCACAATGAAGCGGTCATCAACGTGGGATGTGCCAAAGGACGTCCACTTCTACGCCTTTCTGTGACTCTTCCAGTCTCCCTGTATCTCTGTTGCAACCTGTTGATGACCCTCTGTGACACTCTAAGCTCAGTGGCCACTTCCCTCTGAGAACATCCTGTTTGAAGCCTCGCAATGGCGAGGTACTGTTGATAAATTGTTAGGTGTTATCTTGGTTTCATGATGTCAAAATGTGAACAGCATGATGAAGAGGACTGTTTAAATACCAATTCTGAATAATACCAGATTCAAATACCAGAAAATTTATTGGTCGATTCATGGATCAAACACCAGTTGTGAATTTGGCCATTAAGCACCTTGTTAGAGAACAGCAAGTTATGCAAAAAGTACTGAAACACTGAACAAATGGACATGTGCATTAAAAAGTGTAGAGAAGGTCAAATTAAGTTCATAGTTATAGTGCATTTTAGGTGCATCCTGAAATTTCACCCGAAAGCCGAATATCCTTAACTTTTTGTGAGTAGTGTGAATATATATATATATACACTATATTGCCAAAAGTATTCACTCACCTGCCTTGACTCGCATATGAACTTGAGTGACATCCCATTCCTAATCCATAGGGTTCAATATAACGTCGGTCCAACCTTTGCAGCTAAAACAGCTTCAACTCTTCTGGGAAGGCTGTCCACAAGGTTTAGGAGTGTGTTTATGGGAATTTTTGACCATTCTTCCAGAAGCACATTTGTGAGGTCACACACTGATGTTGGACGAGAAGGCCTGGCTCTCAGTCTCCGCTCTAATTCATCCCAAAGGTGTTCTATCGGGTTGAGGTGCAGGCCAGTCAAGTTCATCCACACCAGACTCTGTCATCCATGTCTTTATGGACCTTGCTTTGTGCACTGGTGCACAGTCATGTTGGAAGAGGAAGGGGCCAGCTCCAAAGTTCCCACAAAGTTGGGAGCATGGAATTGTCCAAAATGTCTTGGTATGCTGAAGCATTCAGAGTTCCTTTCACTGGAACTAAGGGGCCAAGCCCAGCTCCTGAAAAACAACCCCACACCATAATCCCCCCCTCCACCAAACTTTACACTTGGCACAATGCAGTCAGACAAGTACCGTTCTCCTGGCAACCGCCAAACCCAGACTCGTCCATCAGATTGCCAGATGGAGAAGCGCGATTCGTCACTCCAGAGAACGCGTCTCCACTGCTCTAGAGTCCAGTGGCGGCGTGCTTTACACCACTGCATCCGACGCTTTGCATTGCACTTGGTGATGTATGGCTTGGATGCAGCTGCTCGGCCATGGAAACCCATTCCATGAAGCTCTCTGCGCACTGTTCTTGAGCTAATCTGAAGGCCACATGGAGTTTGGAGGTCTGTAGCGATTGACTCTGCAGAAAGTTGGCGACCTCTTCGCACTATGCGCCTCAGCATCCGCTGACCCCGCTCCGTCAGTTTACGTGGCCTACCACTTCGTGGCTGAGTTGCTGTCGTTCCCAAACACTTCCACGTTCTTATAATACAGCTGACAGTTGACTGTGGAATATTTAGGAGCGAGGAAATTTCACGACTGGATTTGTTGCACAGGTGGCATCCTATCACAGTTCCACGCTGGAATTCACTGAGCTCCTGAGAGCGACCCATTCTTTCACAAATGTTTGTAAAAACAGTCTGCATGCCTAGGTGCTTGATTTTATACACCTGTGGCCATGGAAGTGATTGGAACACCTGATTCTGATTATTTGGATGGGTGAGCGAATACTTTTGGCAATATAGTGTATATATATATATATATATATATATATATATATATATATATATATATATATATATATATATATATATATAAAATAAGCCAAATTGCATGAACACACCAGAGACTGGTTTTGGTGTGTAAACTTTTTCCCCTCAGGCTCACACATCAGATTTGTGTTGCACTAATCAGTGCATATGTTGAAAAAAACCCAATGAAGGGATAATAGCAATACTGTGAAAGGAAAACTTGTATTTAAATTAAGCACTGGTGCAATTACTGGAATGAAAAGAACCTGAAACATAGCATGACTGAGGGACATACTGAATCCCACAGGGTTTTCTTCTGCAGACTTCCAGACCATAGTGACTCCACTGCTTAGTTATTGGAGTAGCAGTGGATCTAAACACCGTAGCACGGGTCAGCAAAGTATTTGGAAGGAAAATGTTAACAGAGATGATAAACGAATGCAAACGTATTCTGGAATGTAGCCACATAGAACTGTCTTATTTTTAGCAGTAAACTGAAAGGTGCAGAAAAGGTTGTTAGAAATGGACGGAAATGCAGAGAGAGTTTCTTGTGACATAGACAAGCAAACAAATCCAAATCATAAGGCAGCAATTGTTATCCAAAGGTCAGGCTACGTGCAAACGCCTCGATATGAGCAAATCCAAACAGCAGAGAAGGAATGTGAAAGAAACACGAGATCAAACAGCTTGGTAAGGTCAGGGACAGACACACGGAGCTGGACTTCACAACCAGACTGGGAATGAAGGTCTCTGTGTGATGGCTGGGGGTGAGATTAGGAACCGGTGTGATTGAGTAAATATCTGGTGAAGGCGAGCGTGACTCAGTTCCTTTTGGGAAGTGTAGTCCAGGGGTGGCCATGTTTGTAGGTGGGCTGCTTATCCTGGACCTGTGAGTAAGCGGGAAAATCAGGGCCGATTTTTTATAATGGGGGCCGTGGGGTAGTTGGGGTGACATCGGGGTGACAAAGGCTGCTATTCTCGTGTTTGTGGTCCCACTTAACATGAAAGGCACACATCTATCTATCTATCTATCTATCTATCTATCTATCTATCTATCTATCTATCTATCTATCTATCTATCTATCTATCTATCTATCTATCTATCTATCTCTATAGCCATCAGGTGCACTAATGTTCCAAATTCAATATCATTAACTAACAGTAACTAATAACTATCTAAAGGATGTTCCTCAATCCTCCAAATACTGCGTATAGTTAACTGGTACAAACTGCTGCAGTTTTCGTTGAATTCCCCCGGTATCCAGTGTACACATCATTCACAGTCGGATGCAGACGACACCAAAGCATCACCTTTAGTTAGGATTTTAAGCCATGTTTAGAAATAAGCGAGTTTCATATATTTGAAGGAGGGAGTGCGAGAACAATTGAGAGTGAGAACCCAAGGGGAAAATACTGTTATTATCACTTCCTCCCAGCAGACAAGCAAAACAACACTCGGAGAAAGAAAAGAAATGAAACCAGGCTGACGTTACAAAAGCAGCATGAAAAACAGAGAGAGAGTGAATAAAAAAAACGTGAGCGACAGAAGGAGCGTCGACGTAAACATCTATAAGTGCCGTGTGGAGCAGCTTTAATTGGACGGGTCTTCTTTCAAGTCATCCGGCGAGGCTGTGGGAGACGCTTCGGGATGGGAGATTTGTTCGGTTTGGATGGAGCACTGACGCTAGTTTGCTGGAATAAATGCTAATTGTATTCATGTACAGTACATTTCCACAAAATCCCTGTCATATGCTAATGATTCAATCATCGCCGAGCTTCATAAAGATGCTTCGGGTCAGCCAGGCCCTCTGGGTGTGACCGTGCTCCAGGGTCAGCCTTTTGTTGTAGTCCATTAGCTTGAAATTACAGTCATTTTGACACATTCGCTCCAACAGATCTGAGCCATTAAATCCTTTGTGTACGAGCCCCAGTGTTTGCTGAGTCATGGTCATTATTTCATTACTCGGCTAGCTCCCAGACACAAGCTGTGGTCAAGAGAGAACCTATTACCCAGGTTCTGGGATCGGAGTACGTGGGGACGCATAAAACCTGTTTTGGTCTTCTGTTTTTTCCCCTCTTCCCTCTATTTCTCTTCCTCTTGTTTCTCCTCGTGACAAGACCTTGTTAACGGCTAGTCATACACAGGTAGCAATTTCCTCTGCAGGTCCCCGCTGGTCCCCGTTCCTTATACAGCATCCCGCTGAGGGGAATGATAAATATTAGCCTCTACCTATTTCACAGCACTGTATTTTTTTTTCCTGTATTTTTTCTTTTTCCTGTTGCTTACAAGTAGCGTGTCTGAAGCTAGCTGCAGCGTGAAGGTGCTCACGGAGAAGCCGAACAGCGAGAGCCTTCCTGTTAGTAATGCTAGCAATGCTAGCAAGCACAAGCATCCTCCCTTTCGTAGATTCGGTTGAGGAGACGTCAAAGCCTTTTGTGCTTCAAGCCTCAAATGCTCTCTCTCTCACACACACACACACACATTTTGAGGTATGCACATACATATACTCCCTCCAAAATGTGCACACGGCTGAATATGGACCAGGATTCAATCAGCTCATTGTCTGGATGAAGGTAAAGCAGACAGAAAAGGCGCTCAGGATTCTGCCTTGCTGTCTGCTTGAGTCTAAAATGAACCTGTGTTTCTTTCCCTTTTCAAATATATTGCGTAAAATCTTTCCGTTTTGCTGCACAAGCATAACCAGTGTGACCATGCAAGGAACAAATAGGAGAATAAACAGAATCTTTGTTGAATATTTAGCCTTTGACATTCATTGGATTGTTTTTAGCGCTAGTCACTTCTACACACCCACTAACATTAAAAAACAGTTCTTTTAGTGCAAATGTAATTAAAACAGGAAGTCAATCTCCTCAGGCAAAAAAAAAAACCTCCTTTATAATCTTTTCCAGTGTCATTATTGAGAAGTCAAGTGACTTGAAATACTTTTAAAAATAGATTTAGCTCAGAGAAAAAGCTTGCTTGGCTTAGCTAGCCATATTTATCCAAATTGCCATGAAATTGCTCTGAAAATGCCCCAAAAAATCCACTTCATAAGGATAAAAATGCAATCTTATCTTAGCAGATGGTTTTTTAAAAAAAGTTCCTATACAGAATAATAAACACCAAACCGTCAAGAAGAGTTAATTGGATCGCCTAAAGGGAGTCAACAGATCCTTCAGCATTCCTGAAGGCTATGGGGGGGAAAGACATCAGAAATAATAAAATCAGATAAATACGGGAATCTAACAAGGAGAGAAAGTTAAGGTTTTTATAACAGGGTAAATGATGTACACTACACTGACAAAAGTTTTGGGACGTCTGCCTTTACATGCACATGAATGTAATATGGAGTCACCAAGCCCTTTGCAGCTATAACAGCTTCAACTCTTCTGGGAAGGATTTCCACAAGGTTTAGGAGTGTGTTTATGGGAATTTTTGACTGTCCCTCTAGAAGCACATTTGTGAGGTTAGGCACTGATGTTGGACGAGAAGGTCTGGCTCACAGTCTCCGCTCTAATTTATCACAAAGGTCTCTGTGCAGGCCAGTCAAGTTCCTCCACACCAAACTCACTCATCCATGTCTTTATGGACCTTGCTTTGGTCACTGGTGTACAGTCATGTTGGAACAGGAAGGGGTCATCCCCAAACTGTTCCCACAAAGCATGAAATTGTCCAAAATGTCTTGGTATGAAGCTGAAGCATTAAGAGTTCCTTTCACTGGAACAAGGGGTCGAGCCCAACCCCTGAAAAACAACACCTGAATTCAGTGATTTGGAGGGGTGTCCCAAAACTTTTGGCAATATAGTCTATCAAGCTCCAGGCATCATATTCTCATATCCTCACATGCAAAGTACATCTAAAACGTGGTTAATTAAGGTTAATTAAGATTACGTTTCCGGTCGAAGTGTGATGCAGTGCCATTATCTGTATCAGCATAGTGCTCCAAATATCTGTAATTAGACATTTAAACCTGAAGTGGGCGTGGCTTAAACCAGAAGGGATTTTATTGGTACAGTTTTATTGTTACATTTTTTTTTTAATAATAACCTTTCACACAGTTTGCATATTTGTTTCATTTTACACCATACTTTCTATCAAATTCAGTTTTGTTCAGTTTCCCAAAATAGACACAAACTTGGTCTTGGTCACTTAAAGCCCAGTGACCCTGACCAGGGAGTTTCTAAGGAGCATGTTAATTTTTTAACCGTCTTGTGAGGTTCAAGTTAAGAACACTTTATTGTCGTGTTAGACCACAGTCCCGCCTGTCTAGTCTGGTGCCTGTGAAAATGTTAGTGTGCTTCCTGTTGATGGACTGTATATATATATATACTTAGATATGCATATATAATATTTATTTATATTAATTCCAAACACATTGTCTCTTTCATTTCAGGGCTCTAAAAGAAACAGCTCTACACACTGACTGCATCGGCTTTATAGTCCCTCTCTGTTGCTTGTTCTGTCCCTGGGATACGCAGCTGTGTGAACTGTAAGAAGAACACACCTCTCTTGACCTGATGTGAGGTCAGCGGTGGTTATTGAGGTAGCAAGGTTTATTTCAGCTGCCACCCCACCAGCCTTGCCCAGCATGGACCCCTGGATCCCTCATCGTACACAGGCATAGACACTGTAAGATCTGGTAACCTCTTTGCTGGATTAATATGTTCTTTCCTTTCCAGTGTGAACATCTCGAGCTCTTCTTCTGTTGTAACACACACGCGCGCGCGCGCACGCACACAGAAAAGCTCTCTCTCTCTCTCTCTCTCTCAGAGCTGTGCAAAGAGTCTCACACACTCCGCGCGCCTTCTCAGTGCACAAGACCGGTGGAGAGCGCGCGAGAAGCAGAGAGAACGAAAGAGAGCGCACAAGAGACAGAGAGAGAGAGAGAGAGAGAGAGGCGCAGGATAAACCTCCCTTTTCTCTCTTGCTCTGAGAGAGAGAGCTGCACAATGTGAAGAGGCAAATTAGCTCGGCAAAACTTCCCCCCAGCAGACGTCTCAGCCTCTCCGAAAGCAGTAGCGACAAAGAAGACGGGGAAAGGGAGCACGAGGCGCGCGCGAGACGCGCTCTTTTTGCTCGGTTTAAAGGTGACATGAGGAGACTATTCCACGCGAACTCCCGAGTCTCCGAGCCAGACGGAGCTCTCTGAATCTCTCAGCTGGTCCGCAGGGGAACTTTGTTCATGTTCATTTTGTTGTGATTTCCGCGGGTAGCTCCACCGCACCGAGAGGATGAGCGGATTTATCTGCACGCGCTGAGGAATTTTTTTATTTTTTATTTTTTTATTTTTGATGATCGTTGACGGAACGTTTAGAACCGATAGAACAGGTAAGGTTCTGAAATAACCGATTAAAATGACCGCTAAAGACAAGATAACAGATATTCAGTCGCTCAGTCGGGCTAAAAACATATTAATTAGCCGACAGGATCTCATTAGGATATTCTACTCATTATCGACAATTAGCACTCTGTTTGGGGGTTCTACATTAAAGCTTACATTGACATTTCCTTAAAGGGATTCTTCAGTTTGTCCCTGTGAGGGAACCCTTTAAGACAAGACCAGAACAAAAAGTACATGTATAACCATTTAAGGCAGCATAGAACCTAAAGACTACGTAGAACCCTAAAACTAGAACCCTTTAAGACATCATAGAGCCCAAATACAATGTGGAACCCTAAAGCTAGATCTATTTAAGCCATTATAGAACCCAAAGATTATGTAAAAGCCTTTACAACTCCATAGAACCCAAGTAATATATACAGAATACTTTAAGACTTTGGAGAACCTCAAAGACTAGATTCCTTTAAGACTTACATACAGAACCCCAGGTCTATGTAGAACCTGTTAAGCATGGTTAGAACCCTAAAAGAATATTTTAAGATTATATTGACTCCCTTAATCTAACATCCTTTAAGACCTGCAATCGTTTGAGACAATATAGAACCCAGAATCTTCTTTAAAACTATGTAGAACCCAACACTAGAATCCTTTAAGACCCTATAGAACCTCAGAATAATGTAAGACCCTATGAAGATCTGTGGTACAGTTCTACAAAACCCCCTCCATTTATATTTACTCGGTGTGGTTCTTCGATTTGTCCCTTTTGGGGAACCTTTTAAAGATCAAGCCTATGGAGTAGAACCCTGCCACAGAGAATAAACCCCAGAGAACCCTTAAGGAACACATGCAATCAGAAATAATCAACAATTATTGGAAATTCTATGAAGAACTAATTGTAATTAGAAATATCTGATCTCAGCCTTTTAGGTGTTTCAAAATCATCGGTTGCGTCTCTCGTGCATGAAGTTTTCTCGTGCACCCGAACATGCTTCAGGCGCACGCGCTCTGTGCGCAAATATTAAAATAACATTATTAACACCGCTACACTTTTTTTTGCATACGTGTCTCGTGCGCAGTACCAAGCATTTGTGTGTGTGTGTGTGTGTGTGTGTGAGAGAGAGAGAGAGAGAGAGTGCACGTGGTGTCTGCGTTTAGAATGGTGCGCCTGGTGTGCGCTGATGGATGCGCGTGCGGAGAATGGACCGTTGCAAGAACGAATTTTAAGGAGGACTGAAAGACTTTAGGCCCATCTGTCTTATTTATACCTTACTTATATGAAATTATAAAACATAAAACGGGTTAATTTCAGTGTTAAACAGTCCAGAAGGGGAAAAAAGAGTTCTTGTCCACGCGCTAATTCAGCTCAGCTGAGTGTAATTAATTCACTGACCAGCCAAAAATTTCAAGGTATGACTGTCCGCTTTGTTTGTTTGTTTGTTTTGTTTTTTCCCCCCACCAACTTACCTATTGTAAGTAGCAGATATCTAGAAATGAATCCTAAGTTAGAACCCAACCCCTAGTTTATGCTTCGTCTTTGTTTACAGTTGTTGTGGAGGGAAGAAAAAGGGAAAGTGTTTGTTTATTCATTTCCTCCCTCAGGCGCTTATGAAATGGCGCTTTGCCACAAACTGTTAGAAGAAGCGCTTCATATTTCCGCAAACCCTGGAGGATTAATGGGGATTTATTGCGGCAGAGGAGGATTAGAACACCATGCTAATAAACATATGCTACATTTGTTGGACGTGTTAAATATTCATCAGCTAATATCCCGGTGTCGCGTGACTAACGAGTCCAAACACACACTGCACTGCACTACTGTCTTAAATAGCAGGAGAAAAGTCTGGCTTTAAAATAAGCGAGTTTGGAAATCTGAGTTGTAAACCGACCGAACATTTCTATATTAAGTGTGCTTTATAATATGTGTTAATAATTGGGCATAAATTGTGTCATAGCAGGGGCCACGCAGAAGCAGTGTACATATTTATTTATTTATTTATTTATTTATATGTGTTTTATTACACTTGCGCTGCAGCTAGTGATTAACATATTAATGTAGGACACATCATGCTTTTGCCTGTTGTTGGAATTAATGCCTCTCTCTCTCTCTCACACACCAAACAAAAAAAAAATCTTGTCCTTTTGCACTGTCCTCAAGACATTTAGACACCCGAGACTCCTTCCCTAATGTTAAATAAATGTCTCACATCAACGTTTTATTTTCTTTAGTGTGTTATGTCAGGTCCGTTTATTATTCAGCTTAGAACATTCCTGTGCATGGCCCGTTACTATAGAAACAATAATGTATTAGAACCAGTGAATTAATAATGTCCTGGTGTTCATGTCACAGCCGGAACTACTTTCCGAGCCGTGATGTTATACGGGAATAATGTCTGACCGATCAGATTCGAGCATTCGGCCTTGCTGTGGTACAAAATAAATGAATGGAAAGTAGTGTCGTGTTTGTGCTTTTGATATGCAAATCGAAGGGCATGGCATATACACCGATCAGGCATAACACTGTGAGCAGTGAGAGGTGAAGTGAATAACACTCATCATGGCGCCTGTTAGTGGGTGGGATATATTAGGCAGCAAGTGAACATTTTGTCCTCAAAAGTTGATGTGTTAGAAGCAGGAAAAATGGACAAGCGTAAGGATTTGAGCGAGTTTGACCAAGGGAATTGTGATGGCGGATAGACCACTGGATCAGAGCATCTCCAAAACTGCAACTCTTGTGGGGTGTTGCCAGTCTGCAGTGGTCAGTATCTGTCAAAAGTGGTCCAAGGAAGGAACAGTGGTGAACCGGTGACAGGGTCATGGGCGGTCAAGGCTCATTGTTGCACGTGGGGAGAGAAGGCTGGACCGTGTGATCCGATCCAACAGACGAGCTACTGTTGCTCAAACTGCTGAAGAAGGTAATGCTGGTTCTGATAGAAAGGTGTCAGAATACACAGTGCAGGATGGGTCAGGGCTGTTTCGGCAGCAAACGGGGGACCAACACAATATTAGGCAGGTGGTCATAATGTTATGCTTGATCCGTGTAGTGAAAAGCCTTCTATTCTGTTCTATAAACACATTAATTTCCAAAAAACTATCAGGCAGCAGAGCTGGATTAATACTTTTCGCTCGAGTCAATATCGGGTCCAGAGACTCGATTCTCTTATGATGTACGCAGTCTCAGTATTAGAGCCTTTGTGCACTCTTAAATCAACTCTGAACACTCTTAACTGAGCTCTGGTTCATAGTATCGACTGCTCAGATACAAAATAACAATAATAATAATAACCCAGCGTTTCATTACAGTGTACTCTTTGACATACTGTGAAGTATAAAGTAAAATCATTTATCATCAATTGAGCCTTCAGAATATTCTAGATCAATATAAATCACTCCCGGAATTGTTTCATGCCTCTGTGTTTGCGCAATCCCGGCAGTGTTGTGGTATTTACCTGGTTGTTTACCCACCCCTGAGGTAATGCAAAATCTAATATTTCTCCCCAGTGCCAATAATAGAGTTAAGTCTAATAAACCTGCTTGTCTAAATGAGTTAGACTCGAAATCCAGAGCCATGCTTTTTGTAAATTTAGAGCTCTTTAACCGAACACAGAACACACGATCAATACAGCGCTGTAGCCTGAACACAGGTCTGGATAAATACAGCCGGCGGGGATCCGCAAAGCCATGTGCTGTAGCTATAAAGCCAGAAAACAAGTTTAATATCTTAACGATAAAGTTCTCTTTCATTAGCGACAAGCTGAAATGAAAGCAAACCTTTCTTGTCTTGAAACATTCAGTGATTTATGATCATGTGACCACAAAGAATAGCCTCGTGTGCTCTCTGTTCCACATTACCTTCACGATGTGTGTCATATCTAATTACACAAGGTACGTGTCGTTCTTGATACCGGGTGTGTTGTCTGTCCGCAGCCTGCCTCCTGCCATGTCGTGGTTCCTGTGTTTGTGGATAGCCGTTAGCTGCCTCTTGCTCTGCCAGGCCACTCTGTACGAGACCATCCAGCAGCACCACGTGCCTCGACCCGGCCGCAACGCCATCCAGATCCTCGGTGAGTCACGCCCTCGGCTCCTCTCGTTGTGCTTCCTCTGCGTCCCGCTGGCTTTATTTTGTTTTACGACGCCTATACGGTCTCCCTCCATGAGCGTGCTCTATAGAGTGCTTCCCTGCTGAGCAAATCAGCAGCCTGGTTTGAGGTGTCTCTCTTAGAAGCTGCTGTGTAGTTTTCTCGGATGTTACGGAGACGACACCTGTGGTCAGGAATGCGCTCACCTTGGCGTTCCTGCTCAGCTGCTTGCATCGCCGATGTGTTTTCCTAGAAAGCTTGGGAATTCATCGTCTAGGTGAAAGGAAATGGCTGCTCTAGGATGTTTGTGATCGTGATTAGAGAGCTATTAAACGAAAACATGTTAAAATGTCAAAAAGGTATCAAAAAAATGCAGGTATTATTTATTTTTAAATGCCCTACTTACACATTCCCTCAGTGGCCTAACTGATGATAGAGCTGTTATTCAATGTGTATGATGCAAATATATGCTAATCACACACGCACACACACACACACACACACACACATATAGCTTTAAAACAAATTTGCATCACATCCAGCAATTTCCAGGCGTTCCTCGTTGCGTTACTTGGTATTAATTAGCTTCACAGCGTTGTTGTTTTCACATCAGCCTCCAGTGTTTGGTCCAGATGTGTGCCATTCGTTCCAGATCGATGAGAAATGTTACTTAAATGGAAATGTATGCCGCCGTCCGTGTAAGACGTGAGTCAGTCTGCCACGACCTTGCGCAAGAGAAAGCCGTCATGTATGAAAGTGATGACTGATATCTTGGATCCTGTTCAGCAGCGGTCACTGGATTTAGTACTTGTTACCGTAAAGAGAGTGATGTTTCAGGGACAACACCAGCATTCCATTCCAGATACTTATTATGCACATGATGATAAAGAGCAGTGATATAATACACAAAAAATGTGATATGATATGGTACAAAACAATACCCAGTGTAATGACACGTGATACGACAGAATACGGTGTTATACGATTAGATTCAATAAAGTAAAACGTTACTCAGACAAATGATGTAATACAGTATGTTATAATGTTTTATAACACAGTCTGATCCCATTTAATTAGACGATACAATATGAGACAGTATTAGAGAATATGAAACAATACAATGTGTTAAACCACAGTGCTCTCGGATTGTCGTCAGTGGTCAAGTCACAGGGTCACTGGGATGCCCCGCTGGACCCTGGAGCACGGCTTTGACCCTTAACCCTCAACTGCTCAGTCGCATAAATGCGATGAATCTAATATCTCTCACTTCTGTTGCTTCTGGATAAGGAAGTCTGCCAAATCTGTAACAATCCTCCACAACAGGATACAATAAGTTACGATAGGACACGATACACAACACAATCTGATCCAGTTCGACTCAACGTTCTTAGAATGCAGTGTGAACACAATATAGGATATCATACAAAACAATAGAATATGTCATGATGTGACATTGTACAACGCAGCATGGTGCGATATGTATGAAATAAGATATAAAATACATAACAGTACTATACGATCCAATACAATACAGTTACAGTGTTACAGTACGCGAGAGCTCCCAGTACAGATCCTAGATTATCCCTCTTCATCCCTTATAATCTGTTCACTTCACTTGCTGTAACACACCAGATTCAGCGAATAATCACTAAATCACAGGTCTGACTCTCCATCAGTGTGTTATATACACCGATCAGGCATAACATTATGACCACCGACAGGGGCCGTGAATAAGACGGATGATCTCCTCATCATGGCACCTGTTAGTGGGTGGGATATATTAGGCAGCAAGTCCTCAAAGTTGATGTGTTAGAAGCAGGAAAAATGGCCAAGCGTAAGGATTTGAGCGAGTTTGACGAAGGGCCGAATAGGGATGTCTAGACCACTGGATCAGAGCATCTCCAAAACTGCAGCTCTTGTGGGGTGTTCCCGGTCTGCAGTGGTCAG
Organism: Hemibagrus wyckioides; assembly: GCF_019097595.1. Taxonomy (NCBI): domain Eukaryota; kingdom Metazoa; phylum Chordata; class Actinopteri; order Siluriformes; family Bagridae; genus Hemibagrus; species Hemibagrus wyckioides. The sequence goes on from NC_080730.1 coordinate 18,450,782, forward strand.
TATCTATCAAAAGTATCCTTTAAGTGTCCTAAAAGGATCTGCTGTTAACACCTTCAGGGATCTAGTGGAGTCCATGCCTCAAAGGGGTCAGGGCTGTTTTGGCAGCAAAAGGCAACACAATTTTGAGCAGGTGGTCATAATGTTATGCCTGATCGGTGGGTTGTGGTAAACCAGTCCATATATGTTAATGTTCTATTCACTAATTATGATGGTTGATAATTAAGCCAAATACACTGGAGTTGGAGTGGGAGAATAAGTGAAGAGCACTTTCTGCGTAGAAACTAATGGAAATTGTCGGTCCGAAAAATAATCGACCGTTGTCTTGAACCATGTCTCTGATCTGTTATCCTACATCGCAATCATTAGACCTTCTGACACGCCCACACTGCCATAAGATTAGGAACGTTCGGGTCTAATTCTGATGTAGTTAGTGATATTTTTCTGTGCATTTCT
>NC_080730.1:18456234-18506234 GCF_019097595.1 Hemibagrus wyckioides
CACTCAATCACTCACTCACTCAATCACTCACTCACTCACTCACTCACTCACTCACACTCAATCACTCACTCAATCACTCACTCACTCACTCACTCAATCACACTCAATCACTCACTCACTCAATCACTCACTCACTCACTCACTCACTCAATCACTCACTCACTCAATCACACTCACTCACTCACTCACTCACTCAATCACACTCAATCACTCACTCAATCACTCACTCACTCAATCACTCACTCACTCAATCACACTCAATCACTCACTCACACTCACTCACTCACTCAATCACCACCTCACTCAATCACCTCATCACTCACTCACTCAATCACACCTCACTCACTCACTCACACTCAACTCACTCACTCACTCACTCACTCACATCACCTCACTCACTCACTCAATCACACACTCAATCACTCACTCACTCACTCACTCAATCACTCACAATCACCTCACACTCACTCAATCACTCACTCACTCACTCACTCACACATCACTCACTCACACTCACTCACTCACTCACCACTCACTCTCACTCCACTCACTCACATCACCACTCAATCACACTCACTCACTCACTCACTCACTCACTCAATCACACTCAATCACTCACTCAATCACTCACTCACTCAATCACTCACTCACTCAATCACACTCAATCACTCACTCAATCACTCACTCACTCACTCAATCACTCACTCACTCAATCACACTCAATCACTCACTCACTCAATCACTCACTCACTCACTCACTCAATCACTCACTCAATCACTCACTCAATCACTCACTCAATCACTCAATCACTCACTCACTCAATCACTCACTCAATCACTCACTCACTCAATCACACTCAATCACTCACTCACTCACTCACTCACTCAATCACTCACTCAATCACTCACTCACTCAATCACTCACTCAATCACTCACTCACTCACTCACTCAATCACACTCAATCACTCACTCACTCACTCACTCACTCAATCACTCACTCACTCACTCACTCACTCACTCACTCACTCAATCACTCACTCACTCACTCACTCACTCAATCACTCACTCACTCAATCACTCACTCACTCACTCAATCACTCACACTCAATCACACTCACTCACTCAATCACTCACTCACTCACTCACACACTCACTCACACACTCACTCACACACTCACTCACTCACACACTCACTCACTCACTCACTCACTCACTCACTCACTCACACACTCACTCACTCACTCACTCACACACTCACTCACACTCACTCACACACTCACTCACACTCACTCACACACTCACTCACACACTCATTCATTCATTCACTCACTCACACACTCACTCACTCACACACTCAATCACACACTCATTCATTCATTCACTCACTCACTCACACACTCACTCACACACTCACTCACACTCACTCACACACTCATTCATTCACTCACTCACACACTCACTCACACACTCACTCACACTCACTCACACACTCACTCACTCACTCACTCATTCATTCACCCACTCACTCACACACACTCATTCAATCACACACTCACTCACACTCATTCAATCACACACTCACACACTCACTCACACTCACTCACTCACTCACTCACTCACACACTCACTCACACTCACTCACACACTCATTCATTCATTCACTCACACACTCACTCACTCACTCACTCACACACTCACTCACTCACTCACTCACTCACACACTCACTCACTCATTCATTCACCCACTCACTCACACTCATTCAATCACACACTCACACATTCACACACTCTCTCTTTCACACACTCATTCACACACTCAGTCATTCATTCACACACTCACTCTTTCACACACTCATCCACACACACACTTACTCATTTACACACTCACTCACACACACACATTCACACACTCATTACACGACTGTGTCAGTAATCATTTTATTCCTTCATGCATTAAAAACAGTTGTTCATTGTTTATTTATGAACTAATTACAGAAGTGTTGTGATAATTATTTTTTTTGCAGTTCTCTACACTGTACACAACATGGAATAAATCTTCTGGATGTTAATTGATAATAATTTTCTTTTCCTTACTTTATCTCATACCTGGAGTTTCTTAGATTACAGTTTAAGTACTTTTTATTTCTTTAGAAGAAACACAAAAAACACAGAACAGCAATTAAATAAAACATATTATGCATCGTTCGCCAAAAAACCAGTAATATTTGTATTAAGGGAAGTTTTCCTCATGGGATTATTACTGGGTGAAATGTTGCACTTTTTTAAATTCGCATTCCTTTTGTAATATTTAGCTTTTTTTAATATTAGACAGTGAGCCTACTGCTTTACAGAAATGCTGAAATATACAACTGTACTTGTAGTGTGTATGCAGATGTGTGTGTGTGTGTGTGTGTGTTTAAGATGAAGGAGTCAAGTTGTGGAGAGTTTGTGATGAAAACTGGAGAAAAAGCTAAGGAAGTTTTGGTCAGTGGGTTTCCATCAGGCCCGGGGATCACAGTGCCACAGACGTAGAGAGAGAGAGAGACAGAAAGAGAGACAGAGAGAGAGAGAGAGATCCATCACGTCTTAAGAACACTTTTACAGAGGCGAGGAATGAGGATGTGTGTAGATGGCATGATGTTTTCTAAATTAAAAATAAGTGCTTCCCTCACCTCTCTCTTTCTCTCTCTCTCTCTCTCTCTCTCTCTCTCTCTCTCTCTCTCTCTCTCTCTCTCTCTCACACACATTTTCTCTCTCTGTCTCTGTCTCTGTCCTGGTCTTTCTCTCTGTCTCTCTCTCTGTCTCTCTCTGTCTTCATCTCTCTCCCTCTCTCTCTCTGCCTCTCTCTCTTTCGGCCCCCCCTTCTCTGTTTCACCCCCCCCTTTCTCTCTGTCTCTGTCTCTCTCTCCATCTCTTTCTCTCTCTGTGTGTCCCTCTCTATCTCTCTTTTTCTCTCTATTTCTTTCTCTCTCTTTCTGTCTCTCTTTCTCTTTATTTCTTTCTCTCTCTGTCTCTGTCTCTCTCTTTGTCTATATAAAGTCTCTCTCTCTCTCTCCCTCTCTCTCTCTCTCTCTCTCTCACACACATTGTAGTCATCATAACGTCTTTCACAGAGAACAAACCCGCAAGCCAAGAGCTGTCTCCTGTTAAAAACACAGTGTTTCTACACCAGCACACGTCTCACACACACTACACACCGCTACCTGAGCGAGCAGGTTAGCTCTGAAGCATGGAGGCTTTAGTAGCAGTGTAAGTAATGGATTCGTTGTGAATTGAAAGGGCACGCAGTGTTTAACACTAACGCTCCAGATGATGAAACTGGAACCTGCGCTCTGCATTCATCCTCCCCGGGAAATGTTAAAGAGACAAACCGGAGTAGTTTACAGCGTGTTACATCAGACCCCAGTGATAAAGTGGGTGTCATAATAAATATTAAGTGTAATCCATATAGTGCCTATCTGTGGCTGGGGATGCTTTACAGAAAGAGACAGGCAGCCAAAAGAAACAAACAAAAGAAGAGGTACAGTGCTGTGGTCCTGCTGTGACGGAAAGGTGAACCGAGATATTAACAGAAATAATAAATATCCTAAAAAAAGCATCCATAAACTTTCATTATAGAAGAGAGCTGTCTCGTATCTGATTGGTCAGAAGTCACTTTAACTCAGGACTGGAACACCACTACACATGACACTTTAACTATATCAATATTTCAGCTGTGTCACACTGATCAAGCATAACATCATGACCTTAATATAGTGTTGGTCCCCCTTTTGCTGCCAAAACAGCCCTGACCCGTCCTGCACTGTGTATTCTGACCCCTTTCTAACAGAACCAGCATTAACTTCTTAACAGTTTGAGCAACAGTAGCTCGTCTGTTGGATCGGATCACACGGGCCAGCCTTCACTCCCCACGTGCATCAATGAGCCTTGACCGTCCATGACCCTGTCTCCAGTTCACCACTGTTCCAGTGGACCACTTTTGATAGATACTGACCACTGCAGACCGGGAACACCCCACAAGAGCTGCAGTTTTGGAGATGCTCTGATCCAGTGGTCTAGCCATCACAATTTGGCCCTTCATCAAACTCGCTCAAATCCTTACGCTTGTCCATTTTTCCTGCTTCTATCACATCAACTTCGAGGACAAAATGTTGACTTGCTGCCTAATATATCCCACCCACTAACAGGTGCCATGATGTTATGATGTGGTCATAATGTTATGCCTGATCGGTGTATATTTTGTATTATGTTCTTATATTTTGATATTCTTTTTATTTTACAATCTTCTTTCCTTCTAGTGTATTTTCTTATATCTTTATATTCTGGCTTTTACATCTTTATTTCCGTCATAGGACGGCCGTAAAAAAAAAAAAACATTTCCCTACATGTGGTACTGTGTGTGATTGTTCATGTGACAAATAAAATTTCAATTTAATACACTGATTCGAATAGGTTACCATGGTAACGAGTTATTGACAGTACCATGCTCAATACGATCTAGTTCTATTGAGAAACCTGCTGCTGTTTAACAAAGAGCCCTGGTGCAGTTCTTCAGATGAAGTCTTTCATAAGGAGACGAGTTTATTTAACATTTAGAGGAGTTCACAGTGTCTGGAAGTTTTGCGTATGAACTTATAAACGTAGTTATTAATGGACAGATAGTATGATTGTAAAAGTGTGTGTCATGGTTTGTGGTGTAAGAGGAATGAAACACTCTGGGATGAGGTTTTATAGTGAAATGATCAGCTTTAGGTCAGTGGCTCGTCTCACTGACCCTCTCACCACTGCGTAAAAGTTTCAGCTCACATCCGTCACACTACACATTTTCAGTTTATTATACATTAGATAGATGTATTTAATAAACTGGAAGCTCGTTGCACTTGAACTTTTGCTACGACTTTTTTGCTCGATGTCATCGCCTCCGTTAGTGCAGCATAATGTCAGAGACGTCTCCGGTGTCTTTATTACAGCGTGGCATCATGTTGATATACAGTCACAATCCCTTCAACAGAAATGACTCCCTAATACACGTCTCTCGCTCTTTTGCCATTGATCGGCCGCTGGAACATAACGTCGCCTCCCATGAAATAAAATCATGTTTTTACTAATGGCCACATTAGGCAGTTTGAGTTGGACATCGATATCAGACCGGCCCCTCAGTTGAAATTACTGATCCTGTTTTCTGGAAATTCGAAAACTATGATGAATGTCTGAATTAGAATTGATTTTGTAATTTCAGGGCCATCTCTAGTTTCATTAGGCAGACATCGGGACAAAAATAGGCGAGAGAGAGAGAGAGACAGAGAGACAGAAAGAGAGAAAGAAAGAGAGATAGAGAATGAGAGAGAGAGACAGCGAGAGAGAGATAATGAGAGAGAGAGACAGATAGAGAGAAAGAGAGAGACAGTGAGAGAAAGAAAGAGAGAGAGACAGAGAGAGAGATCCAGCATTTGAACATGCTTTCTTTTTCATTTCTTTCTCTTTTTTTTGTAATTTTCTTTCATTATGCAATCTGACTCTATTAAAAGCAGCGTCCTGAATTGAAAGTGATTTTTTTGCCTAAGTGGGAGTTGAGACTGATGCGTTATGAATATCTGTCATCACTTATTTAATCATTAACCAAACAAAACGCATACACTTCATACACTTCACATCACCGTTACGGGATCCGCCGGCCTCCATCTCGCTAGACAGCGCACAGCCGTAATCTCTGTAGCGTGCGCGATTGTTCAATCAAATCAAGACCTAATTCAGAAATGAACACAACGAGCGAGGGTTCGAGATATTTATATTTATATTTATGTGTTTAGCAGATGATTCGTTACAAGCTCTGTGGCTGTGATTTGAACAATCAACCATCAAGTCACAGACCCTTAACCATCAGCGTCCACTCTACTGCCGCGTGTCTAAATCATCACACACTCACATCACTCTCATCAGGTTGTTCAGTTTATTGGTAAAAATTGGACAAACAGCGCTATAATCGTCACAGAGCTATAAAAAGAGGCATAGCTTCATTTTGAAAACAATCGCTTTAGGCTTTAGATTCAGGTGGTGGGCGTGGCCTAATGCTTTATATCTAAAAGTGTTAGAGATTTTCAAGTGATTTGGATGATTAAGGTGGATAAATATCAAATAATATCATATTTGAAAAAAATTAATGTTTTGGTTTCCTGAATCATTGGTCGATGACTCAGGGAATATTTTATTTTATTTTATTTTATTTTATTTTATTTTATTTTATTTTATTTTATTTTATTTTATTAATTAATTTATTTATTTATTTTTGTTACAGAAACTTACAATCCAGCACATATATAAAGTTCAAATAATATTGTAATTAAAAAAATATATATATAATGTTTTGCTTTTTTGAATCATTGGTCGATGACTCAGGAAATGTATTATTATTATTATTATTATTATTATTATTATACATTTTGTTAGAGGAACTTACAATCCATCACATATAAAATTCAAATAATGTTGTAATTAATATAATATTTTTATAATCAGTTAGCACAAGCCCGGCTGCTACAATCAACACGCTCCGCCAAACCACACTGCCTGAGGCTAGTCGCGACAAAATTAGTAAGTCTACATCGGAAAAACTTGCAAATATGATAGCTAAATGGATTTCTGTTAATATAGTGGAAGACAAGGGGTTAATGGATGCATTTCAAATAGTCAAGAACTACAGTGCTTTCGAAAATAAATCAGCTGTTTGACGCCGAAAAAAAAATCAAAAGAGGAAAGATTAGCTCAAGCTAAATATGTTGTAGTCTAAGTGATAGGCTGTTGTTCATTAATAAATAATATAAAAAAGTATTTGTTGTAATGTCTATTTACTGCTAGTCTAACACAGTAATGACTTTAAATGATCATTTTGGGGGTAATTTCTCAGCCAATGTTCATGTTTGATTAAATGCGATTAATTTGATTAATTAATCGTCACATCATGTAATTAATTAGATTAAAAATTTTGATCGACTGACAGCCCTAATAATAATATTAATATAATAATATTGTAATTAAAAAAAGTAATAATAATGTTTTGGTTCCCTGAATCATTGGATGAATTCATTATTATTTCTACTATTATTATTTTTGTTGTTGTTGTTATTATTATTGATGTTATTACTATTTTTTTTTAATTATTATTATTATTATTATTATTATTATTATTATTATTATTATTATTATTATTATTATTATTATTATTATTTGTTAGAGGAACTCACAATCCAACACATATATATAAGTTGGTATATTTATTAGGAGGCTGTTTAATCCAAACCTTGGTGAATGAAATGTCTTTTGAATCAAAAGATTTTCTCGGCTCTTTGAGAAAGTTTGCGATCTCGTGCCTGCATGAACGTTTCGGTCGGTGGTTCTTTAGGCTTTAGTCACAATACACTGAATAAAACACATTCAATACAAAAATGTTGGACTCATTTATTCCTTTATGCCTTTATGTGAAATGCGGCAGTTCTGTGTAGCACCGTGAAAATCAATTAAGAGCAATTCGTAGGAATTAATCAACCAATTGTTTCTTTAGAAAACCAAAGCTAGTTCCTCAACAGCATGACTTTAAAGACACTTTCTGATGCGCTGTCTATTAATAGAAGGCGCTTCTCCATGTTAATGAAACTCCATTTTTATGTTACTGAAGCGTCTTGCGAGCGAAGGGCGCGATAATTTAGACCTGCGGTTCGCACAGCGCCAAACTCATCGGCTAAACTGATTGTGTTTGACTACAGCGACTCACTTCAGGATCTGCTGGAGAATTAAATCAGGGGAAACATTTAACCATGCCGATGCAGGATTGGGTTTTTTGGGAAGTCTGGGCCATATACTCGGGATCCAGATGGACCCAAAGAAACCTAATTAGAGTAGTTGGCAGTCGCGGCGTGCAGCTTGACTAGTGTGAGTGTAATGAACAAGATGCTTTGCTTAGATTGTGTGTCCAGGTGATAGTGTGTGTGTGTGTTTGTGTGTGTGTATAGGTGTCATTTAGGTGGTTTTGGATTATGCATTTATTTCACTCTGTGTGTGTAATGTGTGTAGTCTGTCACGATGTCCTTTAAACTCTCTCTCTATTTCTTCTCTCACACACTCTCACCTCTCACCGTCACTGCCGAGGATGGTGTTGAGTAACGAGAGTCACTTGGCCGCTCCATCACCTGCTCGGGCGCCGGTTCCGCTCGGCTGATATCCCACGAGCCCGTGCGGCCCGGCCTCCCCTGCGCCCGGCACTCAGCCGAGATTGATGGCGCTCCGATTCCAGGCAGCCAATTCTGGTCTCTCAAGAAATAATCCACTACATTGACAGATGAGCTGAATGTGACATGACACAGTGCTGGCCTGCAGTGGCAGCACACCTCTTTCTCTACACACACATACACACACACACACACACACACTGAGTGTATGATGGTATGGCTATAATTTGGCCTGGGTCAGGTGTGAGAGCCGCAGGACTTTTTGAGGACAGTTCTCTCTTGCCGTTATTGTTCTAGCCTAGAAAAAAGTCCTTAAAGCCCCGCCACATGTGTTGATTTCATGCATTCTGGTTTTTTTATTATTTATTTAAATCACTAAATCCACCCAATCGTTTTGAGCTTTGAGCTTTTAAAATGAATTCAGTCGATTTTTTTGTACATAAAAATCAGTAATTTAGCAAACATTCACTAGATGAAGCAGACTAGCAGTCACACAATGGCCTCATGATTCACTGCGGCACTTTCAGACTCCCCGGGAAGGAACCATTTCATTCTAACTTTAACTAGCTAAACTACACACACACTTCACAGTCGACAGATTGGTCGGAATTTTTGGCCGGTTTTGAAATTTCATAGGTTTTAATCTTTGCAAAATCCTTGTTGTCATCGTGGACTTTTAAAATGCTTTGTTCTTATTTTGCAGCAAAAAATCATTAAGCTGTTCCTGATTTCTCTCTATAGAGTGAAGGTGCTTTTTTTTCTCTTTTCTTTTCTTTTCTTTTCTTTTCTTCCCTTCCATCCTGTCCCTTCCCTCCCCTCCCTTCCCTTCCCTTCCCTTCCCTTCCTTTCCTTGCCTTTTCTTGCCTTCCCTTCCCATCCTTTCCATTCCCATCCTTTCCTTCCCTTCCCTTCCCTTCCTTTCTTCCCTTCCCTTCCCTTCCCTTCCTTTCCTTTCCTTTCCTTTCCTTTCCTTTCCTTTCCTTTCCTTTCCCTTCCCTTCCCTTCCCTTCCCTTCCTTTCCTTTCCTTTCCTTTCCTTTCCTTTCCCTTCCCTTCCCTTCCCTTCCCTTCCCTTCCCTTCCCTTCCCTTTCCTTCCCTTCCCATCCTTTCCATTCCCATCCTTTCCTTCCCTTCCCTTCCCTTCCCTTCCCTTCCCATCCTTTCCATTCCCATCCTTTCCTTCCCTTCCCTTCCCTTCCCTTCCCTTCCCTTCCCTTCCTTTCTTCCCTTCCCTTCCCTTCCCTTCCCTTCCCTTCCCTTCCCTTCCCTTCCCTTCCCTTCCCTTCCCTTCCCTTCTCTTCTCTTCTCTTCTCTTCTCTTCTCTTCTCTTCTCTTCTCTTCTCTTCTCTTCTCTTCCCTTCCCTTCCCTTCCCTTCCCTTCTTTTCTTCCCTTCCCATCCTTTCCCATCCTTTCCTTCCCTTCCCTTCCTTTCTTCCCTTCCCTTCCCTTCCCTTCCCTTCTCTTCTCTTCTCTTCTCTTCTCTTCTCTTCTCTTCTCTTCTCTTCTCTTCCCTTCCCTTCCCTTCCCTTCCTTTCCTTTCCTTTCCTTTCCTTTCCTTTCCCTTCCCTTCCCTTCCCTTCCCTTCCCTTTCCTTCCCTTCCAGTCTATAGGAAGTTCCACCTGATGATTACAGTTTAGATGATGTCCTCATGATTCCTCTTTATTATTTGACACGTTGTGTAGGAGTGACCTTGTAGAGGGTCAAATTGTTGATGAGAACAGACCAGCAGTCAGCTTCCTAAAGAGCGATTATTACATGCACAGCTTTTAGAGGGCAGAAATTCCCAAGATTTCCCATAATTCCAGTGTCCTCATCAGTTCAGTTGGATTATTGTGTATTTTGCAGTGTCATGCAGCTGAAGCAAAGTTATTCCTGATTCCCGTATGTCCACAAACGTGTTCTAATAACTGGACATAACAGTAGCAGAGATCAGAAACACACATGAGGTGGAAAAAAACCCCACACAAAGACCAGTGACTTAAACTGGAAACATTTACACTGGTTTATTAACTCATTTATAACATGACACTGGTGAGAAGGATATTAGAGCAAAAAGCTGTGAAGTACGAATCTAAAAGCGGAGAAGGAGATGACACCCAGGCTGTGTGCAGAGGGAGTCTGGAACAGGCAGTGTTTCATTTTGTTTTATCATGTTCCTAATAAAGTGCTCGAGTCAACTGTGTTTGTTGAACAGAGGCAGAACTTTGTGTATTGTGCCCGGTAATTACGTGGTAATGAGGCGCTGCTCTGTGACTTTATTATACCGCTGTACCGGAATAAGAGAACAATACGATACAGTGCAAAGTGTTAACATTCATCAGATACCAAAAACACACACCGGCTACTGAAATCCTGCCGAGACACTTCATCCATTAGCCAAAGCCGAGGTTAGTTTCCGGACCACGTTCTCCTTTTTTCTCTCATCCATTTCCTGAGGCACTTTTTGACCTCGAGGCCTCGATCAAAAACTCGGTTCTGCTCTTCCTCTGCATTTAAAACCGCACATCAGTAAACACTCTCCACCAACCTGCCCTGTGATTTCACTAACCCTGATAATTAAACTCTGAAAAAAAAAACATTTAACTGACCCTAATAACCTCAAACTGTGTAAAACTCTTCACCGCCGCTGTTAAGACACAACGTCTTAATTTATTTTCCCGGACGCTTATCGCAGCAGGAGCGCTTCTCACAAGGTCAGGAAGCCTTCATCGTCTGGACCTGTATTACATATTATATCTAAACCTCCTCTACAGGTCCATGAGTTCACTGTTACTATAGAAACGATAAGGTATCTGAGCCAGGGTGTGTGATTTGTGGACTTCGCTACCGTCTGCTGTCACAGTAAACGCCTCCTGACCAATCAGAATCCAGCGTGTTAGAGAAGTGTAAGTAGTTTGTAGGTTTGTAGCAGGTGGAAGGCTTTTCAAGGTTACTGTGTGTGTGTGTGTGTGTGTGTGTGTGTGTGTCTGAGAAATTCGCTCAGAGATGCAGCTCCTGGAGGTGTTTGTATTTCGTTTCACTCCTACAGTATAGCCGCCGCAGAGCAGTAATGTGTTTTCACCTGCGCGTGTGTTATTACCCGCCGTGCTGCGGGGGTTACACTGTGCCGTGTTTGCTAAAGCCAGGCAGCCATGTTTGGGTGGCGTTACAGTGTGGCAGAGGCTTCGAGGGAGGAACACGAACACAGGGAACGAGGCAGCCGTCTACTGCCATTCAGCCTTCAGGAACATAAATGAAAAGGAGTGTGTGTGTGTGTGTGTGTGAGAGAGAGAGAGAGAGAGAGAGAGAGAGAGAAAGTGTGGTTTGTGTCTGCAGTTAGCACGTGTGAACAATCATCTAGTGTGTGTGTGTGTGTGTGTGTAGGTGTGTGTGTGTAACATATTGCATGCGTTATTACAAATGTACATTAGTATGAGTGATGTGTGAGGAAGCAAACATCCAGGTGCTGTGTGTGTGTGTGTGTGTGTGTGTGTGTGTGTGTGATGTACTGTTGTGTCAGGACCTATTTTACTCTTTCAATATTTGCATCAAAATAACATCTGTTCAGTTGAAGAATAAAAAAGATTTTTAAAAAGTTTTATCTTGTCACTCAGAGCTGTGTTTTTATGGCGTCTGGAAGATCTCAGTGTTTTTGTGTATCTTTTGTGTATATTAACTCCTGTTTAGATCGGTTTAGATTTGTGTATCTTAAGACTTCCTATAGGTCCTTTATCCTTTATGTCTCCTTCTGGAGGAACCTTTAACCCAATCCTCCCCGTCAGAAAGGGTTCCACCAGAGATTTATCACAGGAGGCTTTAATCATCAGATAAACTCTTCAAAGAAAGACAGGTTCAGATATTAAGAAGAAAATAATTACCGGTAATGTGGAGGATCTAGCACATAGATCTTTCCTTTTCCTTCCTTCCTTCCTTCCTTCCTTCCTTCCTTCCTTCCTTCCTTCCTTCTGTCCTTTCCTTCCTTCCTTTATACCTTCTTTCCTTTCCTTTCCTTTCCTTCCTTTCCTTTCCTTTCCTTCCCCTCCCTCCCTCTCTCCTTCCCGCACCCCCTTCCTTCCTTCCTTCCTTCCTTCCTTCCTTCCTTCTCTCTACACTTCTTGCTTCTTCTAGAATTCCAGATTTTTTTTAAATAATAATAAATAAGGGTTCTTTATTGTAGGGTTCTACAGAGAACCTTTAAGATGGAGAACCCCAAAACCTTTTTTTATACGTTCTAGTTTTGTTTTAAAATCGAATCATCGAAAACCCTGAGGAATATTTACCGATGACGTCCTAAGCTATGTAAAGGCGGAGTCAGCCCTGTTGCTACGGAAACGTATTTCCATCTAATTTTATTGTATTGATTTCAAGAAACAAACAAGGCATGAATCCTTAAAGGCATTTAACATGTAATGAACTATTTTCTGAGCCGGAATCTCAAATGACGCTCATGTCGTTCCCTGAGTAGTGAGCATGCTCCAAGCGTAAATATATTTCTGCCTGTTCTCGAGGTAAATGCTCTTTTATTCGTGTCGCCGTGTGCGCCAGAAAAATTAGGAAGAAAAATCTAGCAACAAAAAGCATTGTTAATTAACTTTCGGCTCATTAATATTCAAATTTGTTCAAACAAGTCCTTTAATTAAAAATACCTCCAGTGCAGTTTTTAAAAAAGATTTTGACAGCTTATTTTTTTTTTTGTGAGTGGGGTCTGAGCGTGTGTGTGTATGTGTGTGTGTGTATTAGCCAATCAGACGTGTGTACTGATGACGTTACAGCACACAATGTGTGTTCTTCATGCTTTCCTCGCTATATAGAGCGGATTTCACGTTGGCAGCGTTTCAGAGGTGATGATTGCATGGAACGTGTAAAAACTCTCGCCTCATCGAACCTCACGGCACCGTGCGCATTTCACATATTAGTTCAAAACAGGTTTAGGAGGAATTTGTCACGCTATATCATGTATAGACAAAGTCAAAACAGGGATCATTTCACACCCGCTTTTAATTGCGGCCGACTAATTAGGACGGGGAATTGATGGCGGCGAGCGATTTCAATTAAACGTGGCTCAGCGGAATGAATGGCGACGTAATCTGATTTCCGAGCAAATTGGATGGAAGCGGTGCGATCACGGCGGTTCTCACTCATTCCCGCTCTGGCACAAACAGGCTGTTAGCACCCTCGGGCATGAAAGCGAGAGTGTCTTACACACACACACACACACACACTCTAGGGGTGTAAGGATGTGCCTGTCTGATTCAGTGTAACCCTCACAATATTTACAGCTGCTTCAGTTCAAGTGTTTTGGGTGAATGCTGGAAGACGTCTGTGTTTTGGCACAATTTGATATCACACACTTTTTTTTGAAGCTAGTGTTTATTATTTATTATTTCATAACATCATCAAGTCCATTTCTTTTGGCACTTTTTCAGTGTTTTTCTCTTCATGCTTTTCTGTTCCTGTCGGTCTGGGTGAAGGAGGCGTGGCCTGTGTTTCTGTTAATCTCAGTGAAGGAGGCGTGGCCTGTCAGTCAGACTCAGTGAAGGAGGTGTAGCCTGTGCGCATCAGTCTCAGTGAAGGAGGTGTGGCCTGTGTGTGAGTCTCAGCAAAGGAGGTGTAGCCTGTGAGTCAGACTCAGTGAAAGAGGTATGGCCTGTGCGTCAGACTCAGTGAAGGAGGTGTGGCCTGTGTGTCAGTCTCAGTGAAGTAGGTGTGACCTGTGTGTCAGACTCATTGAAGGAGGTGTGGCCTGTGTGTGAGTATCAGTGAAGGAGGTGAGGCATGTGTGTGTGTCAGTCTCAGTGAAGGAGGTGTGGCCTGTGTGTGTGTGTGTGTGTGTCAGTCTCACTGAAGGAGGTGTGGTCTGTGTGTGAGTCTCAGTAAAGGAGGTGTGGCCAGTTTATGAGACTCAGTGTAGGAGGTGTGGCCTGTATGTCAGACTCACTGAAGTAGGTGTGGCCTGTTTGTTAGTCTCAGTGAAGGACATGTGGCCTGTGTATCACTCTCATTGAAGGAGGTGTGGCCTGTGTGTGAGTATCAGTGAAGGAGGTGTGGCCTGTGTGTGAGTATCAGCGAAGGAGGTGTGGCCTGTGTGTGTGTGTGTCAGTCTCACTGAAGGAGGTGTGGTCTGTGTGTGAGTCTCAGTGTAGGAGGTGTGGCCTGTATGTCAGACTCACTGAAGTAGGTGTGGCCTGTTTGTTAGTCTCAGTGAAGGACATGTGGCCTGTGTATCACTCTCATTGAAGGAGGTGTGGCCTCTGTGTCAGTCTCACTGAAGGAGGTGTGGCCTGTGCTTCTGTCTGTCTCAGTGAAGGAGGTGTGGCCTCCTTTTGCTTGTTTTACCCTCTCTTTTTTTTCTGTCTGTTACTTTTCTTTGTCTTTTTGCCTCTTTCTCTCTGTTACTTCATTTTTGCTCACACCTCCTGTCTTTTTCCTTCAATTTCCTTATATCAGTCACACTTTCACACTCACACACACGTTCTTATTTCTTTCCCTACCCCCCCCCTTCTGACTCACTCTCTCCATCTCACCCGTTTTGTCTGTCCTTTATTCTCTTTCTGAATCCTTTTCTCATTTTCCCCTTCAACCTCTTTCCATCTCTGTTTTTTCCCCGTCCTTTCTCATTTCTCTCTCTCTCTCCCTCTCTTTTTTCCCTCCATTTCCTCGTCTCTGTCTGGCCCTCAGACGATTTGTCATGGATCAGAAGAGACAATTTGTCATGGATTTGTGCTCTTAAATGTGTGTGTGATAGTGAAGGCAGCCAGTGGAAAAGCTGAAGAATCCTATTACACTGTTTTTTTTTTTTTTTCTCTGACAGTGGCGTTTGGGGAGGGTTCGGCGAGGGAGCGAGTGAACCGAGCCGAGGCAAGGCGAGGCCGTATGCAGAGTTTCACACTTTCATTTCCACAACACACACATGCCGTAAATGCTGAATCATGCAGAACTCCTCTGGAATACTATATTGATCTTTCTCTGCTATACGGAGCATGGAAAAGCGCTCGCGTCTCACTGAAATGTGCTGCAACGTCTGTTTATTTTTATTTTTTCTCCCCATCCCAAAACCACGCAACTGAATTAACCTGCTATTTGTTCTACTTTTTCTCTTTTTTTTAACTCTGTTTCTGTAATGTAAATATTTTATTACAATAGCAGAAAGCCAGACCCAGAAGGCGCTGCTTTTTGAGCACATTTAAGTCAGCAAACACAAGAGTGCGAGATGATTAGTGTTTACCGAGCCAGCTGTTTGAGTGGCAGGTTGCTGCGGATGTGGTTTCCGTGGCTACATTTCTTCCATTTGAAATAAAAAAACAGAATTTGATGTTTTGCCCAAGGTGCTTTCACTTTTTTACGCCCATCTCATCAACCCAGGGTTCATATTAGCTCCTGTTTAGATCGGTCTCGAAGGAAGTGCAGGTGATGTTTACCGGAAGCTCGTGTGCGTTCTCATCGGAGCAGATAGATCCTTCAGAAAAGAAAAATGTACCTTTCAGGGAACAACCTCAAGAGTACATCTTTTGTGCTTTTAGATACAGAGCCTAGAGGATAGAGAGGACCTTTAAAATCCATTTAGGTTACGTAATTGGATGTTGCTTGCTGCAGGGGCTTCTTGGAGAGGTGGACTTTATTGTGCGCTAGGATTTTTTTTCTCACACATCTATCCCGATATTTAATTAGCAAAGCAAACTCACTTGCTAGCTAAACATGCCCGAGGAGCTTAGGTGAGGAAGCAGGGTAGAAGCAGGTCAAAAGAGAGTTTTTAATATTCCTTCAATCAATTTGGTCAAAAACACAAGACAGTGTAACATAATATTTCAGCATTGTCGCAGGATACAGGATTCTGATCACGATATGAAGGTTTCCTAAAAGAAACAGGTGTAACATCCCGACCCACTATACCCTCTCCTTGTCCGAATATTAAGCCACTTCCGGATATTTACACAGCATGCCTTGCTTTGCGAAGTATCGTTTTCATGTGTGCCATACCAAGCCGTTTACTTTCTGTATAGCTTTAATGTGTGTTTGTTTTGACCTTGTTTCTGATTTTCGCAATTTTAAAATTGACTTTTGACCATTCGCATATTTGGCTTTTACGCTTTTATCAAGAGCGAAGTACAAATGTTCATCTATCAGCCTAAAAACTCTGTTGGGAGGAATTATGACACAATTTTATTAAATACATAAAACAAACACAGAAAATGAGAGCTAGTTAATAGTTTGAGGAAGATGTACGTCTTCATATGTCGTTTGGAGATGGCCAGTGACTCAGCTGCTCAGATATCTCAGGGAAGTTTCATTCCATCACCCCGCTGCCAGAACAGAAATGCGTCTATACAGATAACCTGGAAGATGTAGAACAAAGCACTGGATTAAGCTGTGGTCTTAGCAAGTCGCTTATAAAGTCGCTAAGAAATCCCATTTAATAAACTGGTCCGGAACGCTTGATTGTGATTGGCTGCACCTCCTGTCAATCATTTTCAGTGGAGGTGGAGCTTCGTGAACAGAACTACCACTATTACTTTGAACTACCACTTCAAGCCTGAGATCTCCATTCCCCACAAGATTATTACCAGTACTTTACCCAGACTTCCCAGTTCCATGTCTAGAAAGTGTTTCTTCCATTGAACAAAGATCTCGAGCGATTCTCTCTTTCTCTGCATGAAGTCTTCGAGCCTCTTCTGCTCTACTCCACATTTCCTGGAAGTCTGTCTCTCTCCCTTCATTTCACCATCACTCAGGAACCCGAGCAGAAGCCAGTCATTTCTGTGGCTTCTCATAGAGATGTTATTGTGGTGTGAATTTCAATGCCGAGCGGGAGTTCGCGCAGTGCGCGGCTGATAACCACCCAGTTCAATCCCACTAATAACTCCCTGCTGTATGGAAGTAAAGTACAGCTGCATTAGTGCATACGAAAGACCGAAGTTTCATTTAAACTCAGCATTTCACCTTTCAGCCCCAGATCTAATGATATCATTCCCCATTTATGTTTCTCCATCAAACCAGACGTGTTCATAAATTGTTCATTCTGTCGTGCGCTGGTGCCGCGATGCTAATGTGGCTTAATGGAAGTCGTCCGAAATTAGCGTTATTTCCACATAATCAAATTTAATAACAGGACAGAGATTCTATATTTAAATATTTAACTTTAAAGTGGAAATATTTTAGCTTTCACTCCACATCCAATTCTACATTCAAATCGTGGTGGGTGGAGCTTATGAGGTAGATTGATCCAAAAAAAAAAAAATCTGTCTGGTTGTCCAAGATGGCCGATTCATAATTCTACATGTTTATCTACAAGTGTGTGCTACATATTTTAAATACACTATATTGCCAAAAGTTTTGGGACACCCCTCCAAATCATTGAATTCAGGGGTTGGGCTCGGCCCCTTAGTTCCAGTGAAAGGAACTTTTAATGCTTCAGCTTCATACCAAGACATTTTGGACAATTTCATGCTTTGTGAGAACAGTTTAAGGATGACCCCTTCCTGTTCCAACATGACTGCACACCCGTGCACAAAGCAAGGTCCATAAAGACATGGATGAACGACCTCAGTCCTGACCACAACCCCATAGAACACCTTTGGGATGAATTAGAGTGGAGACTGCGAGCCAGACCTTCTCGTCCAACATCAGTGCCAATATAAACACACTCCTAAACCTTGTGGAAGCTGTTATAGCTGCAAAGGGCGGGACAACTCCATATTACTTTCATGTGCATGTCCCAAAACGTTTGGCAATATAGTGTATATTTAATTTAAGAGATGAAACAATCTTTAAGCTTTTTCACCGTCATCGTGATTGTCATGAACTGCATCCCAAATCAAATTTTGTTAAAACGTTGGCTAAATTAGAGGAGCCCAAAATGCAAGACAGATCATTTGATAGGTTGTTAGAATTTAATAATGGTCAAGAAAAGTCCAAAAATTGTGTGATTTAAGACACAACAGTAGTTTATTTCATTGGTTGAAGTCACATTAATTTCTGAGGACGGGCAACACACACGGCAGCCACGTTGCATAAGCATATAAAGTGTTAAAAGCTAGAAGCTAAGCAGCTACATTTGGAGTAAGTGGAAAATGACATGACTTCGAATAAAAAGAATAAATTTCCTTTTAATGGCGTCTGCCACAGGGTCTTATTTACTTGGTGCTCATGAACGTTAAAAGACAAGTAATGCCACTGACCTGTTGAGAGAAACAATACGTACTCCTTCATTGAGCGACTAATTCCTCAGGTCAACCCACTCATGTTCATTTCTAATGGCAGCCTTCTATCAAAATCTGACTGTTATGAGAAATTTGTCAGCAGGTATTAATTTGCAATTAGAGCGTCAGGGCAAAGGCGGCGAAGGTGGAGGTGTAAAATGAGACGTGTGTTTGCTGGATTGTGATATGCTGCGTGTGGGTTTTTTTTTTTTTTTTGCAGAGCTTCACCCTAGGGCTAGTTTTAGCAAGCACTATTATGTCAGAGCCAGCGGTGTAGTAAGAGTACGAGATTTCTTGTCTAAATGAGACGAGATGGAGACTCAAACACACACACAAACCTCTGGTGTCTGTACGAGGCTCCTCTGCTCATGGTTTACACATGAGAACACTGAACTGATTGTACGTCCTGACTAACTGCCGAGTACATCAGTACACTTTCATAGCGTGATCATTTGTTGCTTAACGTTTACAACGTTAGCATGATATCAAGTTAAAAAAATGATCACAGGTGTGCTTGTGTTGGTTTCTTGTGCGGTTCAGGTTATAAAATAGAAATCTATTCTCATGAAGCATCTTGAAGGATTTTTGAAAGCAAAGTTTTGGTGAAAATGCTCCTGTGTCCTAGCACACCAGAATGCTAGCACTTTTCAAACATACACTATATTGCCACAAGTTTTGGGACACCCCTCCAAATCATTCAATTCAGGTGTTGTTTTTCAGGTGTTGGGCTCGGCCCCTTAGTTCCAGTGAAAGGAACTCTTAATGCTTCAGCTTCATACCAAGACATTTTGGACGATTTCATGCTCTTTGTGTGAACAGTTTGGGGATGACCCCTTCCTGTTCCAACATGACTGCACACCAGTGACCAAAGCAAGGTCCATAAAGACATGGATGAGTGAGTTTGGTGTGGAGAAACTTGACTGGGCTGCACAGAGTCCTGACCTCAACCCCATAGAACACCTTTGGGATGAATTAGAGCTTAGACTGAGAGCCAGACCTTCTCGTCCAACATCAGTGTCTGACCTCACAAATGCGCTTCTAGAGGAACGGTCAAAAATTCCCATAAACACACTCCTAAACCTTGTGGAAAGCCTTCCCAGAAGAGTTGCTGCAAAGGGCGGGAGAACTCCATATTACATTCATGTGTACATAAAGGCAGACGTCCCAAAACCTTTGGTAATATAGTGTATGTATAAATGGCCCATTTTTCTGATTTATTGCATATTGCTGGTCTTTTTCGCTGGTCTTTTCATTTACTTTTTCTCCCATTTTGCAGCTTAGAGACCTGCATCTCCGGGCAGACTATTGACCGCTGTCAGAATGTAAGACGAACCAAGTTGTACAATTCTGTAGTTGACTGGTCAGCTATGAAACTCAAACTCAGACACGTGTTGGTGCGAGAAGCGTCTGTACAGGCACTGAGGAAAAAGCATTGTGTGTTTCACCTCACTGTTTTTATTTACACGTTTACTGTGATCAGTGAAACAGATACGCCACGATATGCTGATGATGTCATTATTCTATCAATTTGAGATTTAAGAAGTGTATCTGGAACAATAAGCTGTTTCTGTAGAATAACTTTCAGACACCCCACGATTAAATACCAGTCCAAAACTTATTTAATATTCACATTCCAGTCACTGCTGGATATCATGGACTCATCTCTTCCAATCAGAAGCAGTTTATTTCTCTGCTCATGGTTTAACGCTCGAACCGATTATCAGGGCATAACAGCTTTCTCACAGTTTAACAAATTGAGGGTGAAGGTATTTAAGCTTGGCATCGTTGATACAAGAAGCTGCAACTGGAACGGCGTCTCCCGCTTTCGTCTGTCCGGCAGAACCCAGTGTGATGCAATTGTATGTTTTTAACACCGGCTGGAGGGGATGTCGAGAGATTGTCGCACAGCATCTCCACATTCAGTAAATTAGAAATGTCACAAAGCCAGAAGAGCTGCAGGGGAACAGCGAGACGGCGTTATTGTGATGTAGGAGGCTTGTGTAGGTGGCTATGTTGTGGTGCAAGGGGAAAGGAGATCTCATTAAGGTGATGTGTGCGAGTGTGTATGTGTGTGTGTATTTGTGCTAGGTGACAGGCCTTCACCTCTGCCTGACATTATGACACTTCCAGTAGCAGTGTTTTTCAAAGAAAGAGAGGAGGTGGAGAAAGGGCACAAGGAAAGGAGAGCATGGAAATAGAGAAGTTTGGAGTAGCTGATGCCAGAACTGTGCATTTAGAGTGAAGTTTTTCCACCAGAATCTGCTGGATGACATCCACTGTTAAATCTATTCCAGGAAAAATCGACTACACTAATAATGCTTGGTGATATGTTTTGTTTAAATATGATACGGGATTAAGACATAATCCTTCAATCACTGCAACACTTCCGCCCAACAAACTTTTATTCGTCTTCTTGCAAAAGAGCCAACAATCTGATTAGGATTCGGATTAAGATTAGCTAGAATCTGATCCACATGATGATTACAGAGTAGACAGCACGTGCTATTCAAATGATCCTAAGCTGTGGTTTAGCCTGCAGTCATATACATAGACTGTATGGACAAATCACAGCTGTCCAACATCTCACTCTGTATTTATCCTCCTTTTCTGTTACACTATATTGCCAAAAGTTTGGGGGTTTTTGCTTCAGCATACCAAGACATTTTGGACAATTTCATGCTCTCAACTTTATGGGAACAGTTTGGGGATGACCCCTTCCTGTTCCAACATGACTGCGCACCAGTGACCAAAGCAAGGTCCATTTTGTTGTGGAGAAACTCGACTGGCCTGCACAGAGTCCTGACCTCAACCCCATAGAACACCTTTGGGATGAATTAGAGCAGAGACTGTGAGCCAGACCTTCTCGTCCAACATCAGTGCCTAACCTCACAAATACGCTTCTAGAGGAATGGTCAAAAATTCCCATAAACACACTCCTAAACCTTGTGGAAAGCCTTCCCAGAAGAGTTGGAGCTGTTCTAGCTGCAAAGGGCGGGACAACTCCATGTTACATTCATGTGCATGTAAAGGCAGACGTCCCAAAACTTTTGGCAGTAAAGTGTATAATCAGCTCCACTCCTCTCTTCTGTGAAGGCTTCTCATTCGATGTTGGAGTGTGGCTGTGGGGATTAGTGATCATTTAGCTACAAGAGCATTAGTGAGATCAGACTCTTGATGTTGTAAGGGGTGAGGAGGCCTGGGGTTCAGTCGGTGTCCAGTCACTCAAGTTTTATGTGGAAGAGCATGTCTTCATGGAGCTGCTTAGTGCACAGGATCAGGTTCTTCCAGTTCTTGTGTGCTGAAAACTTTCCAACAGTGTGATGGTCAGGTGTCCAAATACTTCTGTCTGTACAGTGTATAGAAACTTAGCAGCTATACTAAAGAGAAATGTAAGGTGTCATTTTGACAGCGTTGTAGTTTGTAGGCGTTTGTCACTCTTTGAGCACCATCGGGAAACGGTTAACTGCATATCATGTTAAAGTATTAATATATCCCATAATGCAGTTATTGATGTGGCTGAACAGGTAAATACCTCTCCCTACCCTTCAGCTGTATCAGTATTATATAAACATAAGCACATAAGCCGACACACATAATCATTCATAGCGGTACAGCAATATAATTCGGTTCAGCGTATGTCTTTAATTCTGCACGGCTTTAATTTCAGATATAAATAAATAAATGCGGCGCGTTATTGGAATATGACTGTTAAGCTCGACGGAGCCGTTTAATCCCCTTGAAAAAAAACCCAGTGCTTTAATATTGTGTTTAATTAATATAGCCTCTTAATATCGCACAAAAGTTAGAGACGTATTCTTCCTCGACATCAGTGACTCATTAAAACAGAACACTTCAGGTGTGTAGCGCCTTGTCAGTGGAGTCGTACGGAGCCGTTTCAACGGCCGAGCATCACCACGTGCATCCCTCTTCCTCACACTCCTCCTCCTCCTCACGTTGCTGGCTAAGGTGTGTGAAGAATCACCTCTCTGCTGGAATTAGCTGGAGCACCACTTGAGCTTGGGATCAATGAACGAGATTTAAATTACACTCAGCAGCTGAAAGCCCCTTCACCTCTGATAGCCGTTGCTCTCCTCCTGCTAGCTAATGGCCTGCTGCTTTAGAAAGAGAGAGGGGTTTCTGCTTGCCTGCTTAAGCACACGGGGTTCCTTTCTCCTCTGGGATACGGACTACTGCCTTTCACCGTTCCTTAATTAATCCGGTGTAACATTGGATAGTAAACGGAAACACCAAAGAGCTTTATATTAAATTTCTTAAAATTTTCTGAATCTGGTTGTTCTCCACAAACTCACATTAATGCCTAAATGCTTGTATTTTTAATAGAGATGGTAGAATATCGTCTTTAAATACGAGTTTTCTGGCTTATTAAACATTCAAATATGACGCGTATTCATGGCACATGTGTATGTATGAGGACGTATCTGAATCGAGCAGGCTCTTATGAGATCTGTAACTTTATTGTGGCTGTTGAGCTTTCGCTCTGCACCGCTAACCAATGAGGAAGCGGAAGCGTATCCCATGATACAAGCGGTATGAGATGAATGTGCAAATGTGAACTGATCAATTCCGTCCAGCTCAAGTCCTTCTGAGAAACTACTACCACCACTGTATAGATATTATATATCTCTGTATAATAAGCTCATATGTGGACAGTTTTGTATTACTCTGTTCCCAAACCTCTTCCTGGTTGAAGATATTGATCGATTTACATAGTTATCAGATTCCGATAAGCAGAAATAGTGAAGGGAAATTACAAGTCACACAATATTATAGGTTGGGACTCAAGAGGATATTGAAAAGCAGACGATACGATCGAGTCCTCCCCATTGTTGTGGAACCAAACAAAATGGATCCGTGAGGTTTAACACAATGCCTCGCCTTGATCCGAAGACCCCAAGTGGACATTGTGTGTATGCAGTGAGTCTTTAATCCTCGACAGATCCTCATGTGGTCAGTGTTCAGAGTCAGTGCACGTTGTGGAGGTTGAGGTTCGTCCTTTGGTATCGGTCAGCTCCTACGCTGTTGCAGGACAGAGGAAAAGACTGAACTCGCACGTACGCTCTTTATTTAAATCACAGTGTTTGAAAGCTTTGCAAAATGCCGGCGCATCCGAGTTAAAGCCATGCTAATTTGTCAGATCAATGAATAAACAGAAAAGGAGATCGCGAGTTTCTTTCACTGCCCCATTTGTATATCAAACACCCCCACATGAGGTCGCGACCTCTAGCATGGTAATCACCGATTCAACATTCAGATATTGCACACATCCGAAACCACGATATAAATGATTCATTCCGACCTTCTGTGCTTAAAAGCAAAATATTTTGGTTTTTTTTTTTGTGTTTCAGCAACTGGCAGGAATGTTTAAATTAATGCTGTGTTGAAACTACACTGCTTTAAAAAGATATTTAGCAGAAGTCGTGGAAATTTAGGCTCAACTGGTGCAAAAATTCCTGCAACAGCTAATCACAAGCCCATAAAAACCACCACGTAGTCGGGTTACAGAGAGACCGCGGGATGGATTGCAGCGTCTGAGCGAAATGTGAAATCTGAGCCGGTGTTTGTTATTTGGGAGCCGAGAAAAAAACACAGCCTGCGGAACGAGGGAAGAAACGAAGGCAGCCAGGAGGCGAAAAGCAAGATGATTCCCTCTCTCCCTGAAGAATGACCATCATCCATCATTTTTTGCTGGTGCGGTTCTGGCCAGACATGTAGAGCCATCATCTTCATCATTACCATCATCACCATCATCATCATCTTCTTCTCCAGGAAAGCTGAGCTGCTTGGCCATTTGCATCTGTCTGCTTTTTGGCCTTGCGTGTGTGTGTGTGTGTGAGAGAGAGAGAGAGAGAGAGAGAGAGAGGGATAGAAAATCAGACAGACACAGACAGAGAGAGACAGACAGACAGACAGACAGAGAGTGGCCAACAGACAGACAGAGAGAGAGAGAGAGAGAGAGAGACAGACAGACAGAGACAGAGAGAATGAGAGACAGACAGAGAGAGAGATAGACAGACAGACAGAGAGTTAGAGACAGACAGAGACAGAGAGAATGAGAGACAGACAGAGAGAGAGAGAATGAGAGAGACAGAGACACAGAGAGAGAGACAGATAGAGTGAGAGAAAGAGAGAGAGAGACAGAGAGAGAGTAGGTGGGTAAATATATGTGTTTGCGCACATTAATGCATCCATGTGGGCGCATTTGCACAAATATGAGTGGAGTGGTCTTTATATGCATGCGCAGGTGCATGTGTGTGTGTGTGTGTGTGTGTAGGCAGATGGTCTCTATTTGATCATGGAGACCTTGTAATGGCAGCAGAGACGAGTTAAATGAGAACCTGTCAACAGGACTCATGAGCCGACCGCCATGGCCGCGTCTCGCACCGTAAATATGGTAATGTTTTAAAGTGAATCAGCGACTGCAGATGAGTGTGTCTTTTAAAGTGTGTGTGTGTGTGTGTGTGTGTGAAAGGTGGGAAATCTTATAAGTCATATGGGAGCCATACTAAACCATCTGTTGTATGTGTTAATGCCGATAAGCCTGTTAAGACACTGACATGAACTGCACACACACACACACACACACACAAACACACTGCACAGACAAATATATTTCCATCCTTAGACTTTTACATTTGAGGCAAGAAGACTAAACAATCACTTTGCTTAATTTATATTATTTGTTGTGAATTGAGTTCATCGCTGATCCTAAGGAAATAAGAGGTGTTTTTTATATGATTATTAGCATCAGAGGCTAATGGTAGAAACGTAGCCCCGGTTTAGATCGGAATTTTCTGAGTACGGATTCCAGCATTATTCCGAACACAGATACGGATATTTAGAACGTTAAACAGATCCAGATACTGATAGAGTCATTGCATTACACGAGTCGGTGCAGCTGTGTACAGGTTTCTCATTTTCTCCACAGAAACCATGAGTGAGATCACATTTCCGCGTCTCTGCTGTACGCTAGCACTCTGCTAAGCCCTGGGTAGTAAAGCTTAGGCGATAAATTAGCTCCATTTCACGCAGCAAGACTGTATATAAGGGCCGAACGTTAGCGACATGGCCGACTGCCTCCGGCTTGTTTCTTCACCTGACGCATTAAATCTCTATCCGCTGACACTTTTGTTCCTTCTACACATGAAAAGTCAAGCTGTGTAACAGGCAGTGTTTCCATCGGAACCAACTCCGCCGCCGCTACGGATCTTATCTGTCACGCGCCGACGTTCACGAGACATCCCCGGGATCCTATATTTTTAGCTTATCTTGTCTCGCGGCTCACATTTCCATTTTTAGGAGGTCGGGGTTTTTTAATAGCAAGAAGTCCCGCAGCTGTATTTAATTTCCTTTAATGTCTTCTTCTTGGTGGGGATATGAGATGCGAGATTACACTTTTCACCGGGAGCAGCGGAGGGAATCTAATCCGCCGAAGATGGCCGTAAAAAGGCAGCGGCTCCGTGGGGTAAATCACGGTATTAGTGCTTTAATGGGCCGATGGGAAGGCCATAAAGCCGTGATGTACAGCTGCGGAGGGACTGCAGCGGGAGCGGGGATAGCCCAAACACAGCGCAGTGACCGGCACTCGCCCCTGACCCTGTCTTTTTCTCACTTCTGTACCATTTTTATTTCTCCTTCAGTCTGAGGCACAACTCCTCTGTCTGCTGCTGAGCGCTCACTCACTTCTCTTTACTTTATAGACTGTGAGTGGCACGACTTTATTACCCATATGTAGCCTGAGGAGGTGTTTTCACTATCTGTGTGTGTGTGTGTGTGTGGGTGTGTGGGTGCGTGTCAGTGTGTGTGTCTGTGTGAGGGTGTGTGAGTGCATGTCAGTGTGAGTGTGTGTGTCAGTATGTGTGTCTGTGTGAGGGTGTGTGTGTGTGTGTGTGTCAGTATGTGTGTCTGTGTGAGGGTGTGTGAGTGTGTGTGTCAGTATGTGTGTCTGTGTGAGGGTGTGTGAGTGTGTGTGTGTGTGGGTGCGTGTCAGTGTGAGTGTGTGTCAGTATGTGTGTCTGTGTGAGGGTGTGTGAGTGTGTGTGTCAGTATGTGTGTCTGTGTGAGGGTGTGTGAGTGTGTGTGTGTGTGGGTGCGTGTCAGTGTGAGTGTGTGTCAGTATGTGTGTCTGTGTGAGGGTGTGTGAGTGTGTGTGTCAGTATGTGTGTCTGTGTGAGGGTGTGTGTGTGTGTGAGTGTGTGTGTGTGGGTGCGTGTCAGTGTGAGTGTGTGTCTGTGTGTGTGTCTGTGTGAGGGTGTGTGTGTGTGTGTGTCAGTATGTGTGTCTGTGTGAGGGTGTGTGTGTGTGTGTGTCAGTATGTGTGTCTGTGTGAGGGTGTGTGAGTGCGTGTCAGTGTGAGTGCGTGTCAGTGTGAGTGTGGGTGTCAGTATGTGTGTCTGTGTGAGGGTGTGTGTGTGTGAGTGTGTGTGTCAGTATGTGTGTCTGTGTGAGGGTGTGTGAGTGTGTGTGTCAGTATGTGTGTCTGTGTGAGGGTGTGTGTGTGTGTGTGTGTCAGTATGTGTGTCTGTGTGAGGGTGTGTGTGTGTGTGTGTGTCAGTATGTGTGTCTGTGTGAGGGTGTGTGTGTGTGAGTGTGTGTGTCAGTATGTGTGTCTGTGTGAGGGTGTGTGTGTGTGAGTGTGTGTGTCAGTATGTGTGTCTGTGTGAGGGTGTGTCTGTGTGAGTGTGTGTGTCAGTATGTGTGTCTGTGTGAGGGTGTGTGTGTGTGTGTGTGTCAGTATGTGTGTCTGTGTGAGGGTGTGTGTGTGTGAGTGTGTGTGTCAGTATGTGTGTCTGTGTGAGGGTGTGTGTGTGTGTGTGTGTGTCAGTATGTGTGTGTGTGTGTGAGTGTGTGTGTGTGTGGGTGCGTGTCAGTGTGAGTGTGTGTGTCAGTATGTGTGTCTGTGTGAGGGTGTGTGTGTCAGTATGTGTGTCTGTGTGAGGGTGTGTGTGTGTGTGTCAGTATGTGTGTCTGTGTGAGGGTGTGTGTGTGTGTGTGTCAGTATGTGTGTCTGTGTGAGTGTGTGTGTGAGTATATATGTAAGTGTTTGTGTTTTTGTGTGTCTGTGTGAGTGTGTGTATGTTTGCCTGAGTGTGTGTGTGTGTCTGTGTGAGATTTGTCTGAGTTTGTGTGTGTGTGTGTCTGAGTATGTGTGTCTGAGAGTGTGAGTGTGTGTCTGCGAGTGTGTGTCTGAGAGTGAGTGTGTGTCTGCAAATGTGTCTGCAAGTGTGTGAGTGTGTGTGTGTGTGTGTGTCTTCATGCACTGGTGTCATAGAAACCCTTCGTCTCACTCCGAGCACAGGGAAGAAGACAGCTAATATTTCCCATAAATAATTATCCAATTAGAATCTGAAATGTAAAACAGAGTTCATTTTCAATACTTTCCAATTATAAGCTGACAAACGAGCAGTGATTACACACTCACCCCAAACGAATACATTAAACACACATCTGCAGAACGGAGCAGAGAGCACTATATCAGACGGCTAGCTCACGCTCATGTGACCAGACGAAGAACCCCGAGTGGACGAGGAATGCCGAGGCGTGACGTGTCCTTACTCCCATCAATCACCACTCCTTAATAGATTTGCTTCTGCTGGAGGTTTTTAATCCTAATCCCGCATTTCCTGTCTCCTCTGAGGAACAGCAGGCTCGGGTGATTACTGAGGCTTTTCAGACATCTACATAAAGGAACAGATCAGACGTTCTCAGACCGTTCACAGACACTGAGTAGTAGCAGAAAAAACCCCCACAGATTTATTACAAATGTGAACTCTGTTAGAAAAGAGAAGCGTTTCTTTTGCAAACCATTAACTTTAAAAGAAAATAGTTGTATTTTAGTTCACACTTCCGATGCAACATTTTGGAGGATTTTTACTTGAACAACTTGGATGTTCTCCAAGAAGCCAACCCACCACAGCGTACCTGAGAGAGCTGATTTATTTATTTATTTCAGTATTTTTCTGTGAACTGCCTTTTTACTTTTAAACACTCTTCTAGATGGAGATTTTATTTCTAACCCAAATGGAAGATGTGTTTTTGTGTGTGTGTGTGTGTGTGTGTGTGTGTGTGGAGTGTTTTACATGTTGGGATGTTTGAGGTTTCTGAGACAGTGTGTAGAAACCAACCAATACTCTCAGCTTGTTTAGTGAGGCAGCATTCATGATTGAAATGTGTAACACACACACACACACACAGAGAATATTATACAGTAGCTTTTCATCCCTCTGTCTTTCTAAACATGTTTAAAGCAACAGCTGAACAAAATCCAGCCTCTTCGCTTTGAACCGAGGAAAAACACCGAGGCGAACAAATCCACCTGTTGACTTCTTGATTTCTCATAAAGCTTTTTCCTCCCAAAAAAAATTCTCTGATATGAAACCTTGAATCTGCTTTCAGACTGAAGCATGTACGCCATAATTACAGCTCACCCTGGTGTCCAGGCAGCCAGGGACAAGCTTCCTCTCAGCCTAGAAAACACGTCAAGCGTTGTATTTAAGCCGCTCGCCTCGCTCCTTTTGAAATTCAATTCATCAGCCGTAATGGAGTAAGCGTTTTCACACCGAGCCGCCGGAGCAGACGGAAAGGAGGAGAGAGAGAGAGAGAGACGAGTGTATTACACACAACGACAACTCCTGCGGTCTTGTTCCAGATCAGGGCTTTGTCGTGAACTCCCAGCCCCCTGACCACAGGCCTGGAGAGGAGGAGGAGGATGAAGAGAGATGAGAGATGGAGAGAGGGAGGACGAGTCAGTGAGTGAGGGATAAAGGCCACAGAGGGAGAGAGATTAGCTTTTGCTAGGCAGTGGATGATGGACTGGTTTTCAGCAGGGGTTTCTGTAGCTAGTGCGCCAGGCTGTAGAGGATGGCAGAAAGCAAGGGTAGGAAGAAATAGAGGGGGAGAGAGAGAGAGAGAGAGAGAGCGAGCCTGGGGTAGAAGAGGTGTATTTCATGCGCTGGACAGGGTTTACGGGAGGCAGTTTAATTCCTAAGAGATCACGAGAGGTGTTAGTTTTCTCTCAGCACAACAGTGTCACAAGCCAGTGGTGGATGACCAGCCAGCAGGCATCCATTCTTCTCTCTCTCTCTCTCTCTCTCTCTCTCTCTCTCTCTCTCTCTCTCCCTATCTCTCTCTCTCTCTTAAAAACTGGCTTTCTAAACAACAATATTAATGTGTTTTTAAATGTTTATGAACTTACATACTCTATCTATCCATCCATCCATCCATCCATCCATCCATCCATCCATCCATCTATCTATCTATCAGTAGGTAGGTAGGCTATCAGTTTGATATAAAATGCTATAGTGGACACATCATGAATTGTTAAAGGACTGTCAAAACTCTCTCTCTCTCTCTCTCTCTCTCTCTCTCTCTCTCTGTCATTCTTTCATTTCTTCCTTAGCTAACTTTTACTCCAGCAGAGATCTTAAGAATATCCCAGAGCCCAGAGCTGTAGAATTAGTGATGTACAGCAAGCAATTTCTTTCTTTTTTTTCCCTTTCGTTTTCTTTACATTTTTTTAACATCTTTGGTTATCTTAAATAAATCTTAAACATGTGAGGCAGTGGGAAATGAAAGTGTGTCCTTTTTTTGATTAAAAATAAAATTGGGAAGCTGGTAATTACTTATTCATAGCGAGTCTTTTACTAACTTTGTGATGCCGCTTGTCACTCACAAAATCAATTAATGCTAAAGATAAACCGGAATGTTCCTTCTCTTGCTCATACTTATAGTTTTTTTGCTCAGACAAACATAAACGTCTGAAACAATTCTCAGAATAAACACCAGCAATAACGGCAGGTGCACAGCAGCATATGTCTCTCTCTCTATTATGAGGTTAAGAATCTGACCTATTGTTTGAAGTGGGCGGGGCCTGGAGAGTTGACCTGAAGAAATGAAAGAGAAATAAAGTGATGTGTCAAAAACCGGTGAACTCTTTTTTTTTTTTCCCACCACAAAACATCCATTTTCTTTCTTTATAGATTTATAGATATACAGATAAATATTGCATTCTAGCCAAGAATGTAGGCGGTGTGATGTATCACTTCAGATATATCATGTTTTAAAATGTTGCTTAGATGGGTGTCTTTGAAATCGCTGGCTTTCTAACTGTTTGAGTTTTGTGTTAACAGACTGTAATGGATGTTATGATGTCACTTCAGTGCATGTGTACTACATACACTGTATTACCAAAAGCTTTGGGACACCCCTCCAAATCATTGAATTCGGGGGTTGTTTTTCAGGGGTTGGACTCGGCCCCTTAGTTCCAGTGAAAGGAACTCTTAATGCTTCAGCTTCATACCAAGACATTTTGGACAATTTCATGTTTTGTGGGAACAGTTTGGGGATGACCCCTTCCTGTTCCAACATGACTGCACACCAGTGACCAAAGCAAGGTCCATAAAGACATGGATGAGTGAGTTTGGTGTGGAGGAACTTGACTGGTCTTTTGACTTAAATGGACTTAAGTTAAATGGAATTTTTGACCATTCCAATTTTTGTGAGGTTAGACACTGATGTTGGACGAGAAGGTCTGTCTCCGCTCTAATTCATCCCAAAGGTGTTCTATGGGGTTGAGGTCAGGACAAATTTCAATGATTTTGATAGGTCTCCCATAACGTTTGGCAATATAGTGTATATCCAACCAGGCTTATTGGAGCTTCTCCACAAAGAGGGTTACGTACATCAAGGTAGCCTAGAAAGATAATATTAGATAATAGATTTGTTTCAGATTTAGTTTATATTTAGGAGAATTTGTGTGACGAGGCTTTAGAAACGGCAATTTTTTTTATTGGAAATCATGAAATTTAAAAATATAATGTGATTAAGGAAAGACAAAAATGTAGAAATGTAATAACAGCACACATGAACTCTGCTCATCTCCTGCACACCCGAGGCATGAGCGTGTATCTGAGAGGGAGGTTTTCAGCTGTCAGTTGTCAGATTCTGTCACGAGGAAAGAGAGGAACATGAAATATTCTCCAGGAAAGATCTCCCCTCTCTCCTTCCCTCTCTCTCTGAAATGACAGTGATTTAAAAGCGACTTGTTGCTCCTGAGTCTGTTCAGAGTTCTTCAGTTCCGCGTGGTTGCTGTCACGCAGCGCATCAACATTCTTTTCTCATCCGTTAGAAGAGACGCTCAGGCGAGATGTAAGGAGATGATTCAGCTTTATTCCTGCAATCAGGTCTGCTCTAAATATAGCCAATATAGAAACGTATAATGTGTTATAAATGATAAATCATCACAAGAGAGAAGGATCTGAGGGTCTGAGCAAAAAAAATCACAGGTACAAACAGTGCATGGGGCTAATTAGTTTTCTGACTGACAAGCAACATTAGGAAGTTGAGCTTTACTAAGAGCACCCCTTGATAATTAGCCGATCCTCGATTTTGTTTTTCGTCCACGAAGAAAAAGACTTGCTTTCATTTTCCTGCGTCTCACACGTCTGTGAAGTTCCGTTCCCAGATCTTTCCATTCCCACTCACAAAGACTACTTATATTTAGGTTTGGTCTGAGAATTGTCAGAGAGGCTGATCTCCATAATACTGAACTGATATCTATTGATTTTATATATATATATATATATGTAGGAGTGAGGGGGAAGCTGAAGTGTGTGTGCGCGACGCAACACCAGCTCCACTGCATCAGTTATGAGTGAGAAGGATTAAAGCAGACAGCAGAATGAGTTTGATTGGCTGATTTCGGTGCAGCAGGGCTTCGTGTGTGTGTGTGTGAGAGAGAGAGAGAGAGAGAGAGAGAGAGAGTTCAATTAGGGCCTGTCGGTGTGAAAGCTTGACTAATATTTGTTCATGGTTTATGATATTATGTTGTAGTTTAAAGAGAAATAATTGTGTTGTTGTGAATAATTGTGTTGCAGCCAGGCATGCATGTCTGTAATGGAGAGTAATAATGTGCCGGTTATTAATGCGTCTTGTAGAGTTTGCGTTAAAAATCGTAATGATTGGGGCATGGCAGGTTTGAATTGTTTTGTGTGTGTGTGTGTGTGTTTGTGTGTTAGAGCAGTCATTTCTGGTGAATGGTTCTGGTCTCCTGCTGTCACTTCATCATGCTTCACTTCCTTCTGCTCTTCAACACTCCAAATGACTCCTGTCTCTCTCTCTCTCTCTCTCTCTCTCTCTCTTTCTCTCTTTCTGCCATTGGGATTCTCTTGTCTGTACTTCCTCACTTCCCCTCTTTTACGCTCTGTCTGTCTGTCTGTCTGTCTGTCTGTCTCTCTCTCTCTCTGCTATTGTCTTTCTATTGTCTCTACTTTCTTACTTTTGCTCGCTCTCTCTCTCTCTCTCTCTCTCTCTCTCTCTCTCTCTCTCTCTCTGCTATTGTCTTTCTATTGTCTCTACTTTCTTACTTTTGCTCACTCTCACTCTCTCTCTCTCTCTCTCTCTCTCTCTGCCATTGTCTTTCTATTGTCTCTACTTCCTCACTTTTCCTCTCTCTCTCTCTCTCTCTCTCTCTCTCTGCCATTGTCTTTTTATTGTCTCTACTTCCTCACTTTTACTGTCTCTCTCTCTCTCTCTCTCTCTCTCTCTCTCTCTCTCTCACTCTCTCTCTCCCCCCTAGGGGAGTGCAAATGTCATCCTTTTTTTTTTATTAATTATCTTTCTTACATCTCAGGCCACCAGCCAATGCTTAAAGCATACAATGTTTCCACACTTACACCTCTGGCTTTAATCACAGTCTGTCATCTCCCTCTAACAGAGAGACACACAGCAGGCCACAGCCTGGAGATCAGCACACTCTCTAAACCAACTCACATGCTTCAGGAGACTAAAGAGAGAAACTGATCTTAGATCAGAGCTCTGTCAGGATACTATTCTGTCAGGCTACGGGGGTTGTCCTGAAAGTCTTCATGAAAGGGCTGCTCTCCACAAGAGGAACACAGAGAACACACTTTTGAGTGATCTTGTTCCATTCAAACACTAGCCATTTTGTATAATATTAAAATGAAAGTGATGAAACAACAGTGCTGGATCACGTTCAGTGCTTTCTGTAGCTCACTAATATAACCAGCGCGGTTTGTTTTTAATATGTTTGCTGCATCACAATGTGATCTGCTACAAAGCCCCTTTATTTCACTCCTCTGTTTTTGTTTCTGGAGTTTTTTTACTCTGTTAGAATTGGTCTGCAGCTGCATCTACACCATCCACTGAATCATAACACAGACATAAATATCAACACAACCATTATTTATCTGATGCTAGTTTGCTAACTCACTCATAGAAATAACCCTGACATTCTCAAATCAGTTAACAACAGTTTTTGTTAGTATTTGTTGAAACAAAAATGAACCTGTTATTGTAGAAAAATCAAAAGAATGCTAGTTATTTATAATTAGCATTAACCAGTTAATTAATGCGAATAAACCTGGTATTTGCTGATATGTTTTCAGCCTATGTTACTTTGTTTTTGACCTGACGGATATCTGGCTCTTGAGGATGTTACTAGCTATTAGGGCAGATAAATGATACTTATA
The DNA here is from genome assembly GCF_019097595.1 of Hemibagrus wyckioides. Lineage (NCBI taxonomy): Eukaryota > Metazoa > Chordata > Actinopteri > Siluriformes > Bagridae > Hemibagrus > Hemibagrus wyckioides. The sequence continues at coordinate 18,490,141 of NC_080730.1, forward strand.
ATAACAGGGTGTGAATGAAAGAAATTTGATTGGTGTCTAGGGTGCTGAAATTCAGCCAGATGTAAGTGGTGTTGAAATACATGGTGCAGTAAGAACTGTTGCCCATGGTGTCCTAATATATACCCAATACTCACAGTGCTGCTTCAACAGGGAGAGATAAGCTGGACTTCTAGCTGTGTCTAGAGCAGGAATATCTGTGCACCGTCATCTGTATGCAGTCGTATGCAGGTTTTCATTCCATCCAAGCACCTGTTAGCCAGCTTCAGGCCAAGATGAACTAATTAAACAGGTGGAATCAGATAGGACTCTTCCTTGTTTGGAAGGGAATCCAGCAGCCACAGTGGATGTCTATGGGTACGATTAAACAGAGTGTGGTACTTATTGTTCGTAAGCAAGGAAAAGAAAGTGGAATAGGTCATTTGACTCACACCCTCTTGTTCAACAGACAAACATGCAAAAAATATCTTGTTTATTCACATTTTCTAAGACTTTAGGCCCAAGAAAGTTGCTATTTTTGGATATGATTTTGTGCTGTGCGTCACTAAAATCTGGCACACTACACAGAAATGCAGATATAATGAGATTCTGATGTTTGTGCTGAACAAAGTGAACAGTCCGTATCACAAAGCCTGTGACTACTGATGTAATGGTTCTTTTGTTGCTGAGGATTTAATGCTGTCCGTAATCCTGAAACAGGCCTCACTTAATGTGGATTATGATGTAATCATGTCAAAATGGGGCGGATGCAATGCTGCTGCTGTCAATGGTGCTGAACTTCATTGTGGTTTTAAAGCACACATTCATGTGGTTTGGATGATATTTGTGGTGCTGAAGTTCAGGGCGTGCTGATGCTGTTGCTGTCCATGGTGCTGAAGTCCGGGGCGGCGTTATATTATTGTTGTTGCTATCCATGCTTCTGAAGCGTTACTGCGTTCTCATGCTGTTGCTATCCATGGTGCTGAAGTCATGAGCTGTATTATATTACTGTTGTCGCTATCCATGGTGCTGAAGTATGGGCCGCGTTAAATTATTGTTGCTGCTATCCATGGTGCTGAATTTTACTGCCTTCCGATGCTGTTGCTATCCATGGTGCTGAAGTCCTCGGCAGCAAATTTCTGTTGTTGCTATTTATACTGTTGAAGTCGGCCATTACTGTCGTTACTATCCATGGTACTGAAGTTCAGTGCAGCGTTTTACTGCTGTTGCTATCCATGGTATGTGAAGTGGGGTCAATGGGTTCTGGTGCTTTTTCTGGTGCTACTTCCGTGTTTCAACGTGTTTCTCTCAAGATGCCATACACAAGTTGCAACACTATTAATAAACTAACTATGGTGAAGACAAAGCATATACTGTGAACTCCTGTAGTAATTGTGTTTCTGTGTGCACATGCAAATTATATACTGTACGGTCATTCTGCCACCAAGATCAAAATGATTATTCGTGATGTCTGTGTAAGATTTGTCTTTCGGCATGATTTAGTAGATAAAGAGGCACCTCAGGGTAAATTGTGGCATTTCCAAAGATGAGAGTGTGAATCAGAGTGCATCATGACGAAGGCTGAGTAATCATACAGGGCCGGGTGCTGTGAGAGCCGAACATGGCCACCAGAGCATGCGAGAGAAAGGTCAGCACCTCCATCTGCATTATTCATGAGGCTCAGAGGATTTTTATTTCTTCACAGAGCTTAGATTTACTCCCTTTCTCACCAGTACAGTGCCAAATCAAATCATGTACTCTGCTGTACTCTCCCTGCATATCTACCCAAATGTACTCTCTCTGCATATCCACGCTGCTGTACTCATTTACACATACACCCTACTGTATTCTCTTTTTACACATCCACCCTACTGTATATCCCCTACATACTCGCCCTTCTTCTTACCCCACAATAGTAAATAAGTAGACTTGTTGGCTCCTACAATAACTTTGTATATTCTGGGGATGGCCATTTGGTTATGTGAGTCCTTCTCCATGGATTTGGTGTCATGTATAATTTGTGTGTGTGTGTGTGTGTGTGAAAGAGAAATCATTTCACTCCTCAGTTTGTTTGACGAGGACAGGGAGACTTGTAGAACACACAGCCTGAAGATGGAAAACGCTATACGAGGAAATAGTAAATCACCCTTGTTTAGTTTGTCCAAGTGCAACAACACAGTTTTAAATATAGCACTCATTATACGGCAAACCTGGGGTGATATTGTGTGTGTGTGTGTGTGTGTGTTTGTGCATGTGTTCATCAGGGAATGAACCAGTGGGGGGCTTACACACAACTCCTCATGTCACCCTAGAGATAGCAATTAAAATGCCTCTGGAAGGTTTGTGTGTGTGTGTGTGTGTGTGTGTGTGTTTACATACATATGCTACTCTGCGTGTAAGTGGGTCTTTCTGAATTCTCCCCAGTACTTTGTTGCTGTAATAAGACCCATGAAATATTAACGTGCTCCTCTGGCAGAATACTTCATAAATTGTATTCGGATACTCACCAGCTCCCTCATAATTGCCCCTTGTTAAAGAAGTAGGAGAGAATGAAAAACGCAAGATGAAAACAGTTATTTAAATCCCATGTATGCAACTGATAATCATAATATCAATTCACAAGATCACAAGACAAACCTAACCTTGATTATCAAGTCACTCTGATGATGTGCCATGACCTTCTTGTGAGTCATCTAACACTGGCATCACCTGAGGAGAGTAAATACTACATTATCATCCCAGCATTAAATAAAATGACAAATTTCTGAGTGTATTCCAGGTAAAATGTGGTATTCTGTATCAGTTGGCAGGTGCTTAGAAACAGATGGGTTTAATGGATCTGAGAGATTCAGCTCAGAATCCGTTAGACACAGGTACAGAGAGTACAAACGGAACCAAGCTAAAAGACATCATTCAGAAATCCGAGGTTTTTCGTTTCGATTGGTATGGATGGTTCAGAAGTGATAAAAATCATACACGAATCTATGGCTCACTTTTTAGTTACAGCGTCACACAAACTGCACAGTTAGCTAAATGTAAGCTGGCACAATAATGACAGTTTCTTGGTGGTGGAAGGATCTTTATAATAATGCACACAGTGAACAACTACATACCTGGTTTCACTTTTATTTTGTTTCACTTTTTGTCATTGCTGCACAGCTATTGAAACAGATAAAGTGTAGGGAAATTTTTTACAGTCCTCTAAAGTAAGCTACAGTTTATATGTTTTTTTATAATCACAGATCATACATACATAGGCAAAAAGCTTTGGTCCAGGACACGTGGAGCCGAGAAGCCATGCCATTTCATAACACACCCAGAGGGAAGCTACAGACAATGAGGCAAACACTTTCCTGTTTCTTCTCTTGCTATTTGAGCCTCTTTCTGAGTTATGAAAAGATGTAAAAGGGTCAGTTATAAGGGTAATTAGGTGCTGTGTAAAGGAAGTATGTCTGTGGTCAGTATTGTGCATAAATACCTGGTGTATTCACTGAAACTGAAAAGTAGCATACATTTGTCAGCATAATCACAGACATAATTGACTTAATAAATAATAAATAGTTAAGCTCAAGTGGATGCACAATGGGATAGGGGTGTTTGTCATTTGTGTGTGTGTGTGTTTGTGTGTGTGTGTTTACTGAGTCCATGTGTGGAAGTGATTTAGATAAGCCTGTGTAATTGCCCTCATTACTGCCACCGTGTTTGAGTAGCTTGCCGTTCAAGCCGTAGCGGGGATTGAGTGTGTACTGCAAAGAGGTGCTCGAGCTCACACACAAACAAGACTGTGCGTGGGTTCATACCTTTCACACAAACCTTTCACACAAACACACACACAAACACAAAAACAACCCAACATGAGGCTGGCTGCTCTGCTGTGCTATAATTTACAGCCTTTTCATTCAGAACCACACACACACACAAATGCAGACACTCCTGCCGTCTGAGTGATGGCCTGCTAGCTCTGAGTGCCTGTGGTTAATGTCACTGATGCCGGGTCTGGGCAAACGCTACAGAGGAATCACCAGCACACAGCAAGCTTCACTGTCTTCTCATCAATCCTCCACTCTATTTATAACACAACCGCAACTGTGAACATAAGGAGCAAGCAATTTTAAAAACAGGGACAGGCAGGGTGCATGCATGGACAGGAACATGGTCTGGCTTCTGGCTACTGAACATCTAGTTCTATAACTAGTTAGTTGTTCTACAGCAGCTGAACCAACTGACACATGCTGCATTAAGTGGGACAAACAGTCACAGAAGTCCTTCAATGATGTAGACAGACCCTGAAGCCACACGTCTTTTACTAAGACTGACAAACCAGGAGGCCACACCTCCTTCAGTGGGACTGACAGGCACAGAGGCCACACCTCCTTCAGTGGAACTGAGAGGCATAGAGGCCACACCTCCTTCAGTGGGTCTAACAGGCACAGAGGCCACACCTCCTTCAGTGGGACTGACAGGCTCAGAGGCCACACCTCCTTCAGGGGGACTGAGAGGCATAGAGGCCACACCTTTGTCAGTAGGACTGCCAGGTACAGAAGCCACACCTCGTTCAGTGAGAATGACAGATACAGAAGCCACGCCCCACTGAAAGACACTAGAAGCCTAATATGAGTATTGTACACTAGGCCCCACACTAACTACCCTACACCCTACTTAGCTTCATACATGTACACTCTCACCCTCAGCTCCTGGCAGTGTTTTTACTGTGGGGCAGAAAGACATTTTTCAGACCTTTTATAGTTAATAAACTGGCTTTATTGAAACCATTGTCTAAATTGTGTTTTATTTCTGTGTTGCAGTTTGTTTAGATTTCAGTGTAAAGTATCAGCATCATGTAGTAAGACTGCATTAATATTGTATGTACAGGATGCTGATGGTGATGGCGAGAGTATTGTGGTGGTTGTGTCTGAGATCTCCTCTGCTGTGTCCTGTTTATTTTCTGTACACTTGTAATGCAAATTGAGTCTAATCTGTTGTTTATCCTACAGTGCTCCAGTCCCAGTGCACGGCTCTTTAAACTATTTAGGTCATTTATTCAGATGACATTATGCAGCTTTTAAACCACTTGCTTGTGTGTGTTATTAATAATACTTCTTTATTTAACAGAAAATCTGTTAAAACAAAATGTCTCTCAGGTGTAATAAGAATTAAAGTCCACTACATTTAAACATATTATTTTAGAATATAATTTAAACCTGCCACGCCCTAAACCCTTCATCACTCTCCCTACATCCCTGCCCTAAATCCTACATCACTCTCCCTACATCCCTGCCCTAAACCCTACATCACTCCCCCTGCATCACTGCCATAAACCCTACATCCCTGCCCTAAACCCTACATCACTCCCCCTATATCACTGCTATAAACCCTACATCACTCCCCCTGCATCACTGCCATAAACCCTACATCCCTGCCCTAAACCCTACATCACTCCCCCTATATCACTGCTATAAACCCTACATCACTCCCCCTGCATCACTGCCATAAACCCTAAATCACTGCCCTAAACCCTACATCAATCCCCTTACATCACTGCCCTAAATCCTACTACACTCTCCCTACATCCCTGCCCTAAACCCTACATCACTGCCCTAAACCCTACATCACTGCCCTAAACCCTACATACACTCCCCTGTACATCACTGCCCTAACATAACTGCCATAAACCCTACATCACTACCCTAAACCCTACATCACTGCCCTAAACCCTACATACACTCCCCTGTACATCACTGCCCTAACATAACTGCCATAAACCCTACATCACTGCCCTAAACCCTACATCACTGCCTTTAACCCTACATCACTGCCCTAAACCCTACTACACTCCCCCTACATCCCTGCCCTAAACCCTACATCACTCCCCCTACATCCCTGCCCTAAACCCTACATCACTGCCTTAAACCCTCCATCACTGCCCTAAACCCTACTACACTCCCCCTACATCCCTGCCCTAAACCCTACATCACTGCCTTAAACCCTACATCACTGTCCTAAACCCTACATCACTCCCCCTACATCACTGCCTTAAACCCTACATCACTGCCTTAAACCCTACATCACTCCCCCTACATCCCTGCCCTAAACCCTACATCACTGCCCTAAACCCTACATCACTCCCCCTACATCCCTGCCCTAAACCCTACATCCCTGCCCTAAACCCTACATCACTGCCTTAAACCCTGCATCACTCCCCCTACATCCCTGCCCTAAACCCTACATCACTGCCTTAAACCCTCCATCACTGCCCTAAACCCTACTACACTCCCCCTACATCCCTGCCCTAAACCCTACATCACTGCCTTAAACCCTACATCACTGTCCTAAACCCTACATCACTCCCCCTACATCACTGCCTTAAACCCTACATCACTGCCTTAAACCCTACATCACTCCCCCTACATCCCTGCCCTAAACCCTACATCACTGCCCTAAACCCTACATCACTCCCCCTACATCCCTGCCCTAAACCCTACATCACTGCCCTAAACCCTACATCACTCCCCCTACATCCCTGCCCTAAACCCTACATCCCTGCCCTAAACCCTACATCACTGCCTTAAACCCTACATCACTCCCCCTACATCCCTGCCCTAAACCCTACATCCCTGCCCTAAACCCTACATTCCTGCCCTAAACCCTACATCACTGCCTTAAACCCTACATCACTGCCTTAAACCCTACATCACTCCCCCTACATCCCTGCCCTAAACCCTACATCCCTGCCCTAAACCCTACATTCCTGCCCTAAACCCTACATCACTGCCTTAAACCCTACATCACTGCCTTAAACCCTACATCACTCCCCCTACATCCCTGCCCTAAACCCTACATCCCTGCCTTAAACCCTACATCACTCCCCCTACATCCCTGCCCTAAACCCTACATCACTGCCCTAAACCCTTCATCACTCTCTCTAGATAAACAGCCTAAACTTGGTGAGTTTGTGTGACTAATCTCATGACAGAACTCTTTAGATCAGACTCTAGAACACTGCAGTGATGCTGACATGTCTCCTTAAAGAAGCAGAAAAAGCCTGAAAGGTTTGGCTGACATTAATAAACCCATGTTTTTCTGTGCTTCTGCCTTTGTATAGCAAAGGTCAGAGCCTGGAGAGGATATGTCCATACACACACACACACACGAACAGACGCTCATCCATATCTCTGATAGCGACAGAGGGCACTTCTTATCGGGCCGAGCCGGCAGCGGGAAATAATGAAGGAAGACAGAGCGAGATTATTAAGAGAGTAATCACTCAGTGAGGAGCGTTAAGAGGAGAGAGCGTCGCCATAACGAATCAGAGTGAAGTAGCTGGGGGTAACTTCTGCAGTGTTAGAGACTGTCAGAGATGCAGCTTTGAATTTTACTGCAACTAAACACACACACACACATACATCAGCCTTGTTTGCTCTCTTAAACAAACACTTATATGTTTTGCACAGAACAAGATACTTCAACAGCAGTGTGTGTGTGTGTGTGTGTGTGTGTGTGTGTGCGTGCCCTTGGCATCATGTTCTGCTTTTATACACAGATTTCAGCGTGGTTTGTTTTGCACAAAGATTATTTGGGCTGTGGTTTATACTCAGTACAGCAATAACTCTGACATGGTGGTGTGTGTGTGTGTATCAGTTACAGCAGCACTGCTGGGCTAAGAAAGAAGCCATGCTGTGATCAGAAACTGACACTGATGAAGACTAGAGGAAGATCAATGCACACACACATACACACATATGCCACCAAACTGCAGGTGTAAAAGCTGTCGTTTCTAACTAATTGATAAAAACCGTTTCAGGGATCTCTATCTATCTGTCTGTCTGTCTGTCTGTCTGTCGACCGGTCTCAGTATTAAGAAATATTAATAAAGTGAAGGTATAAATAACGTGTCAGAATCTTATTTAGATTCCACACACACACACACACACAAACACACACAGCATGTTGCAGGGGCCTTTGTTTACACACCACAAAGTGGCATTTGTGGGAGTGAGATGAGACGGGGTGCAGAGACAAATCGGTACAGAATAGCCAAATTCTGTGTGTGTGTGTGTGTGTGAGAAAGAGAGAGAGAGAGAGAGAGAGAGAGAGAGAGAGAGTCAAAAAATGGAAAGCAAGACCAAGGCTTGGGCTCTGGGCAGCATCTCAATGGTGTGTCATTTAGGTGTGTGTGTGTGTGTGTGTGTGTGTGGTCTGAGAGCAGAGCCAGACCACAGGGATGAAGAATAGAGGGGGCTTCATGTCTGTTGGTCTAACAAGAAACCTAGATTGTGTGTATGTGTGCATGTGTGTGTGTGTGTGTGTGTGTGTGTTGTGTGTGTGTGTGTGTGTGTGTGTGTAAAGCCAGAGGGATGTAATGGGGAAGAATGAGCAGGCCTAGTAGCCATCTCACTTATCCTTTGTTTGGTCAATTTCCTCAGCAGAGGACAGCACACCTGGGGTACAGACACCATATGCTACCTCCTTTGTCTCTCTACCTGTCTCTGTTTCTCTCTCTGCCATTCTGTCTGTCTGTCTGTCTGTCTGTCTCTTTTTCTCTTCTGTCCACCTGTCTGTCCATCTGTCTGTTTCTTTCCTCATCTGTCTGTCTGTCTGTCATCTCTCACTCATCTGTCTCTTACTGTGACTCCAACATTGTGACTCTCTGTCTATCTGTCATTCTGCTTCTCTCTCTTTGACCCAGCATTATGCTTCTCCTTTCTCTGTCTGTCTGTCTGTCTGTCTCTCTCTCTCTCTCTCTCTCTCTCTCTTTGTCTTTCAATTTGTGTTTAACTAACATTTGGACACCTGGTGGACACCTGGAAGGTTAAATAATGCACTCACACTGCTTCTTTTCTTTCTCTATCTTTCTGTCTTTTTCTCTTGCACTCTGTCTCTTATTGTCTCTCTGTCATTCTGTCTTTCTCTGTCTCTCAGTCTCTCTTTAAGTCAGTCTTTCTCTCTGTCTTTCTAGCTTCTTGTCTCTCTGTATCAGTGTCTGTTTGTCTCATTCACTGTCTCACATTCTGTCTGTCTGTCCTTCTCTCTCTCTCTCTCTCTCTCTCTCTGTCTCTTCACTCAACCTCGAAAATGTCATTACTGTTCCAAATGAATAAATGCTTCAGACAGATTTGCCCTTCCACCACTACAAGTGCCTTTTATCCTGAGAGAGAGAGAGAGAGAGAGAGAGACAGATGGAGAGAAAGAGAGACACATTCTTCTCCCACTCTCAGTCTTGAGAGTGAGCATTAACAAGACAGTGAGAGACAGACTGAGAGAGAGAGAGAGAGAGAGAGCACAAAGCAGACGACTTTGCTGTCCTTAAACTGAAGGTCGTGTGAGTTGAGGCTGTGTGTAATTGTGACAGTGATGATTAGTGCCCCGCTGCGCCATGCTAACACACCACGTCGCCTTTGTGCGCGTACAGACGCTTCATTTCAGCAACCAGAGCAAGCGGACGCACACGGCGAAGGAGCAGAAAGCCCTTCCTCTTAATGGAGCCGGCTATTGTGCAGCCACTCCATCCTTCGTGACATTAGCTGGCAGCATGCGGATGCCATTACACACCTCCTGCTAATGCATGGCTGAGATTTCTTACACCATTCTCCCTCTTAGCTTTTCCTCAGCGTCTGCCTGCTTCCCAGTAATTGAAAAAGTGCTTCTGGCTTCCTGTTATTCACCTATTAACATTTTCTCTGCTTTTTTCTGTGTGAGCTGAAGGTGTGCTCAGAGGCTGTGAGTTCACAAATAAAGCTGAAGGAATTAAATAGAGCTGCGCATGATAAAGGTTAACAAGAGAGGCTGTAAATAAATCAAACAAATCAAATCGACCTCTCGGGGAACGTTCGAAAATATCACACACTCCAGTGCTGTGCTAAATTCCAGTCGAGTTTGGATGGGAAAAAATGGAAGATAAACAACAGGAGTCAAAATTCTGCCCCAAACCACCAGCTGTATGGACCTAGTGGGCGTGGCCTAATACTGTAACCTCTTTAACAAGGTTAGATCTTATACACCGATTATGTTTTTGCTATGCTAGTTTTTACACGCTGGACTAGCTTTTGTTCATTAGATCAGATTTTTGCTCATAAGAGATTCGATTTTTGCTTATTAGATCAAATGTTTGTTTATTAGATTAGATTTTTGTTGACTGGATTTTTACTCGTTAGATAAAATTTTTGTTCATAAGATTAGATTTTTGTCCATTAGATCAGATTTTCGTTTATTAGATTAGATTTTTGTTCATTAGATCAGATTTCTGCTCTTTAGAGATTAGATATTCGTTCATTAGATCAGATTTCTTTCTCATGAGATAACATTTTTGTTCATTAGATCAGATTTCTGCTCTTTAGAGATTAGATATTCGTTCATTAGATCAGATTTCTGCTCTTTAGAGATTAGATATTCGTTCATTAGATCAGATTTCTGCTCTTTAGAGATTAGATATTCGTTCATTAGATCAGATTTCTTTCTCATGAGATAAAATTTTTGTTCATTAGATCAGATTTCTGCTCTTTAGAGATTAGATATTTGTTCATTAGATCAGATTTCTTTCTCATGAGATAAAATTTTTGTTCATTAGATCAGATTTCTGCTCTTTAGAGGCTTCGATTTTTGCTCATTAGATCAGATTTTGGCTCAGTAGATCAGATTTTTGTTAATTAGGTTAGATTTTTGCTCATTAGATTAGGTTTTCTTTATTTGATTAGATGTTTGTCTATTAGATTCGATTATCTTTTACTCCCCAGGTATTCTCACCAGGCTCCTTTTTGCATGGTCGGTTGCCAGGTATTTTTTTTTCACTATGTCTCACTGACTTATTTTTTATAAAGGGTGTGTGGGAGGGGCAAGAAAAAACATCAAGCCGTGTGATTGGTGAGGGCGGAGTTTCTACATGTTTACCAGTTGTTAGACCCGCCCAGTTTACTTGACATCAGCAGGGGAGTAAATTGTACTGTAGGGGCGTGAACACATGAGGAGAAGAGAAGCGGGATCAGATGGTGATGGTGAGAGAGCAGGTTTATGTGATTATAGATATTTATATATATAGATGTACAGAATGTATAGATTTCTACGTAAACAGGATCTTTAATAGAACTCACAGTGTGGAGTGAAGCAAAACCACAGGAGATACACCAAGCTGCTTCAGTGCACTAATCCAGACATGAGGAAATAAAGACATGTTCAAGTACTACACGTTCCAGATCAGAGGTTAGAGAAGTGTGTGTGTGTGTGTGTGTGTGTGCGCTGAAGAAACCTCAGCTTTACCACAGAGCTTTTATGCTCATCAAAATTACAAGCCACGCTAAAGATCACACCGAGATTTTTCCGGCACGCGGCTTCAAGCAGAGCCAGTTACAAGACGTCGTGTGAACAGCTTCAGGGGAAGAACCTCAGCCTAGTTTCTCACTTCAGAACATGATTCGTCACAAAGACTACAATGCGTTTTCCGTAGCGAGGAATAAATCCCGCGACGTAGCGCTTCCACACAGCCAGAAAAGACGCAGAAGCGCATTTTACCCTTCAAAAGAAATTTAGTCCGTGTAAATATGAATATGCAAATTAGAATCATGCCCCCAACTCTGCATGATCCCGCCCCCATGCCCATGTTGCAGGGCTCGTATTTGCATATTGGAACATGGATGGCTTTTATATTTCATGATGTATTAACATGTCTTCATTCTAAAGTCTTTTGTAAACAGGAAGTTCAGAATTAAAAGTAAACCAAATTATGAATGATGGATATGTCTGAGGAGTCCATGGAATTATCCCCTTCCCTTTCTGTTTATTTATTTATTTATTTTACAGTATTAACACTATTTTTATTCTCAGTCATGAAGGCAATTATGTTCGACTTTGTCCATTAAAATAAATCATGATGTTTTTGTTGATGTTTTAATGCATAATAAATTGCAATGAAAATATGACACAAGGGTCCCTGCACATCCCTAAACAGGGTTATAAAGCTGAGCTTCATGGTTTTGAAGTGTGTTAAAAAGCGTCTCAGACTACACTTCAGGGACTCGCTCTGCACAACGCTCACTTCAGGGACGTCAGCGCCGGCTGTCCTCAGAGAATCAGAAACAACTCAGACGTCCTTGGCTCATTTTTTTGTTCCACAGTAATAGGTGTGCATGACATCAGCTGTACCAGTGAATAAGTATGCGACTATGTATAGATGTGTGTGTCTGTCTGTGTGTGTGTTAGAGAGAGAGAGAGAGAGCGCCTGATTGTCTCAGCCTGTCTGAAGGACACCGGTTTTCATGTCCTAAGAGGGACCAGGGGAGCGATTAGGAAAAAGCGAGTCCTTAAACCTGATCTGAAATCGATCCTCAGAGCTGCCTTAAAAAAAAAAACACAAGCCACCCAAACATCCTCACGCTTTCCCAGCATCGTTTCAGCCAGAGAGTGAGAGACAGACAGAGAGAGAGAGAGAGACGGAGAGAGAGACAGAGACAGAGTGTGAGAGAGAGAGAGAGAGAGAGAGACAGACAGAGGCAGTAAGAGAGAGACAGAATGAGAGAGAGAGAGAGAGAGAGAGAAAGAAAGAAAGAAAGAAAGAAAGAAAGAAAGAAAGAGAAAGACAGTCTCCACTTACATCAAAAACTTAGAGATCAATTTAAAACCTTATTATTTCACAAAGAAAAGAAATGAATATTTAAAACTATTAACTGGAGATTACTCTTCCTCTAAATGATGTTTTTTTACTCATTTTATTTGGATGTTCATGAAGCCCCGCCCCCAGGATTTTAGCTGGTGTGTAAAGTGTCTATAAAGTGACTGACAGGAGACGTATCCAAACATAAACAAGCAAGGAAGTCAGCTCTCTGTCTCTCGCTCTCTCTCTCTCTCTCTCTCTCTCTCTCTCTCACACACACACACACTTTTTCCATTTTTCTCATTCCTCTCCCATTCTGACCCTCTCCATCTCTGTCTTTAATAAAGCAAGCCTTAATAGGTTTCTCTCTAATAGCGCTTTCACCCACTCAACTACTCAGCCCGCTGAGTGCTACGTCAATGCTAACCTGATGGAAATGTTTCCCCATCTGCATGGAGTGTGTTACTCGTCCCGACGATAGCATGTTTGTGTGTGTGTGTGTGTGTGTGTAAGAGGATGCTTCTATTCCAACTCTCCATCTTTTTAAGTATATGTGAGAAAGAGGAGGAAGTGAAGCTCTGAAATGATGACTGGCTCCCAGGCACTGTGACTCAGAAGTATTTTGGAGATATGAGAAGTGTGTGTGTGTGTGTGTTAAAACAGATATGTATTAGTTCCAGGTTTCTGGTCTTACCCTGCGTCATCTCAGTGCTGAAAGACACATTAAAAGCTCACATCACTATTAACACCGATACCACTCGAGACACAACATGTCAGAGCCGAAGCTAAATCCGTCATTAACGCAGTTCACAGCTGCTTCATGGACACACACTCACATACACACAGACACAAACACTCACTCACACACACACACACACACACAATAACATCACTAGGAGAGAAAAGACAATATAATGTGACTAAGTACAAGCAGATTCTGTCATAATAAACCCTCAGGAGTCACTCAGCTATTATTGTCACACGGAGCATTTATTTATTTATTTATTTATTTAAGAGATAAATTATTATTTCCATGTGTGTTAGGACTCCAGTGAGTTCAAATCGAAGAGGAAAAATTCTCCTGCTTAGCAAAGTAGCTGTGGATTTCTACAGAGGTGAAGCTAGGTACAGGGCGACGTGACCAAAAAATGTATCACGATATTTTAATTTTGTACGATATATTTAACAGTTTATTATCCAACTGCGAGCAAAGAAGAAATATTTACTTTTATTTAAAATTGTAAATAATTAAATGATAAATATGTTTTAAATCAAAATTTATGAATTTTGTTTTAGCTGAAAATAATAAATAAATTAAATAAATAGATAAATAAATAAATAAATCCTTATTATTGTAATCAATTAATTATTGGAATTCTAATAAGTTGATTAATTAATTATTTTTGATATCACAGTAAAGTTTATTTGTGATAGAAATGACCCGGCTCGAGGCAGAAGCGAAAGAGGACATGGTGAGGTGGTTTGTTTATTTGTTTGTTTGTTTGTTTATTTGTTTGTTTTGCTGGGAGTATGACAGTCAATCAGCCGCAATGTAATGAACACAACATTTTTAAGATTTTTTAATAATATTTACTTAGTTATATTATATTCAGTAATATTATTTACTAATCATCTATAAATAGTTTAAATATTAAATCTCGAAAACTTAAATATTTTATTTAATAATTAAATATTATTACATAAATATTTTTAAAATAGTGTGTATTATTATTAATAGCAATTTATTTCATTAATAATATAAATATAAATTATATTAATATAAATTATTTTATTCTATAATAATATTAATATTATAAAATACCAATATTGTTGTTAATTTGTTAATTAATAAATGATTAATAAAATCATTACATTGATTAGTGTGCATTATTAGTAGTAGTAGTAGTAGTATTTTTATTATTATTAATATTAATATTATATTCATTAAGCGTTTTATCCTGATAAGTGTCTCAGTGAGTCCAGAGTGAATCTCGGAAACTGTGTGTGTGTGTGTGTGGCAGGAGCACGGTCTTTACACACACACACACACACACACACACACACACACATACACACACACACACATACACACGGTCTTTACACACACACACACACACACATTCACACACTCATTTACACCAAGCAGAGAAGTTTAGCTTCCACCAATATGTTTTTAGGAGGTGTGAGGAAACTGAAGAACCCACAGGACACCCACACAGACACCAGGAGAACATGTGAAGCTGCACACACACACACACACACACGCACACACAGTAACCCTAGCTCTGGGACCCTGGAGCTGTGAGGAAGTTGCTATTATCATCAGATTCATTCATTTCACAAAGTATCACTGCTTCCTAAATCTCATTAAATGTTTTTTTTTTCCCCCTGGAGGTCAGAGTCATACAGATTTTGTGTCTTTAGAGCCAGAGGGGTGTCCTGCAGTGGGGATTTAGTGGAAATAGGTGGACTAGACGTTTATCTGTGTGTGTGTTTAGAGTATATCTAAGATCAGCCCTGGTGTTGTGTTTCATTACTTCTGATATTTTCTTTTCCACGTCACACCACGTGAGGTGACGATACACACGTCTGGACGGAACGGTCTGCGATAATTCAGTGATGGTTGAATAAACGGTCAAACGAAAGCCAGGGAGATACGCAGAGAAAAATAACAGGCAAGCTGAAAGAGAGTCTTTTACTGCTATTAAATATGACAGGTATGAAATGGAAGTGAGGGTTTTTTTATCTGCTTCAGGGACATTAGCTGTGTCTTCAGCACAAAGCTGTGTTTTGATCTCATCAGAGTGAGATCAGTATAAACCGGTCCCGGATTTGTCCCACGTTCTAGCGGTAATTATAGCTGGGAAATATTGCTTGTGCTTCTGTGAGGTGAGGAATGTGAGCTGATGGTGAGGATTATCAGGAAGTTTCACTAAAACATCTGGATATTTTTATCCAATGTGTTAATGTTTATAAAGTCAGGGTTTTCTATGTTTTATTGAACAGCTGTGTGAACATTTCCATTGTACGCAGATCCGCCAAAGGGAACAAGCAAGAAAGATTTAATTTAAAGAACAAGACGCTGTATTCCTTCTGCCACCATCATTATTTGTTTTTATTATTATGCAGATTCTCATATTTTTTATGTAACACACAGTGATCCACACTCCAGTAGCAGCGCACATGCATAAAACTACAGCTTCAACATGTGTTAAAGGAGAGAAGTAAATAGAGAAGTTGGTGGTAAATGGGTGACGTTTTTGTCAGGGAGACGTGAGGAGACGTGAGGAGACGTGAGGACAACCGAAGCTACAGATGAACTCTGGATGCCCTTGTGTCATGTTCACGCTTTGAACCCTTTGGTACCTTTTAGGACAAAATGCCCCAAGGACGATACTGGGGTTTTAAAAGCACTACAGAAATATAGAGATTGAATACACTACAGAGAGAGAGAGAGAGTGTAAGAGATGAAGGGATATACAGAGAGAGAGAGACAGAAAAAGGGATATACAGAGAGAGACAGATGGACAGATATATA